>NC_056737.1:889613540-889726040 GCF_019279795.1 Protopterus annectens
CATATATGTGTATGTGTATATGTATTCTAGGGATATTGATTGCTTCCACATTGTACATTCCCTATGGGAGTCAGACTGTACTGCATGATATGTTACTGATACCAGCCTGACATCATACAGGTGGGCTGGAGTACTGTTAACATTTTGTGCCCATGTCGTGTCAGGTCCTGGTTATGGGATCTGCAACAGCTGGTAGTGTATTGTAGGGCAGATGTGTTTGGCTGTGGGGGGGGGTACCTATTTGTACAAGATGTATGTTGTTTGGGGCCTCAACCCCATTAACAGTGCATGTGGACATATATGTTTTTGCTATGTTCCATTTTTATCTACAGATGTATGTCTGTAAATACCGATATATATATATATATATATATATATATATATATATATATATATATATATATATATATATATATATATATATATATATATATATATACGCAGTATATATATATATATATATATATATATATATATATATATATATATATATATATATATATATATTGCTGCATATATATAGACATATAGATGTAGACATATATATATCTATATATATATATATCTACATATATAGATATGTATATATCTATTTAGATATTAATATATGTACACACACACATACATCTACATGTTTAAATACATTTACTGTACTGTTGAATGACTGTGCTGGATGATATGTTTATGAAAACATGAGGGTTATGAATATCTGACATGGCTTAGTGGTAAATCACTTTGGCTGTTGTGCGCAGGGTCCTGGGTTCGAGCCTTGCAGAGGCTGTTTATTTTGTTGCTGGGCAGAAGAAGGGCTGTTGGATACAGAGTGATTAAGGCACTTTTAAGCAGTTGTAAGCAGGTTTGCGTGGGTTTGCATGGAGGTAAGCACTGCTAACTTCTGGTTACAGTTTCTTATACTCAGTTAGCTTCTAAATTGCTTAACCTGTGTAGGCATTGCTTACCCCTGCGCAAACAGGCTTAAACCTGCTTACTGCTGCTTAAAAGTGCTTACTCCCACTTACCCCCATGCTAATTTCTTTAAAAGAAAAAAAAAAGGGTTGATAGCAAAGTGGTGAAAAAGGGCACAAAGAGGGAAAGACAGTAGGGAAAATAGCTAGGGATGTGCAGGAGGGTGTAGGGAAGGTCCATAGCTGCCCATTTCTTCTACAGCAACATCTGTACATATATACTGACTTTGGAGGTAGATTTGGACACTCAAACCCCTGAGAGAGGTGTGAGGACAACATTAATATGTTCTGATGCCAGTTAGACCAGATTACATGTGTCCAGTGGACACGTGTGCGAAATGGACAACTATGTATGGGGCGATAATTTTTTTTGGGAACAGATTGCCCTTTTTTTTCAGGTGAGAGTGGGATGTTGGTGAGAGATAGTAGGTATATTTGAAGAGGTATGTTGGGTAGGTTAACAGACAAGATAAACAAGACGCATACAGCGGTGGTATATGACACATGTGGGGGTAAACACCTTGATGGGGAGGGGTGTTTGGAAATCAGAAGCCCATGAGCCCCCTAGTGGAAACAGTGGGACTGAGATCCCTACCCATGGGTAGTCACCATTGCACCTTCGTAGCCCCAAAGATGGCTGTGCTGTGGGCTGTTGGAGAGCCAGGCCGACCCTCTAGTCATGATACGCAGCCATTGAGCTTGCGTAGAAGATCTCTAAACTGCTGATCGATCTCTCTATGCACCATGACCTGGACCTGGCAACGGGTGACAGCTTCCTGCCTGCACCCACTCCTGGGGGGCGAACCCCATCCTCTGAGGTGGTTCCACCCAAAGGTGGTGCAGGACCAGTGGACGAGGACACCCTGGGTTGGGCTTCAGATGTGCTGGTACCTGGTGCCACGACCAGCTGAGGTGGGACAGATGGGTCTGCTGGGACCCGCATTCCCATAACTGCTATGGTGTTTATTGTGTATCAACATATGCGGGTTAGTAATAGTCAACACATTCCAGAGTCAGGTATAACAGCATGCATATATATTCCCATTAACCCAGACACCAGATATGGAACAGTTACATAGCGAACAGAACACGTGCATATATGGGACCGCAGTGGTAATAACAACAGCATACAGGTACATTGATGGCACCATGCCACCAATGTTGGAGTATTTCAACGTAGCACATGCATGGAAACAGATTTAAATAATTATCAACCAATAGGACATATGTCCCAACAGAACAGTGAAGTCATTACATACCAGTTCAGGTGGGTATTTAGGTTATTGTTGGAGATATGGTGGGGGGGAGAAAGATGTCAGTTAACAACTAGTATATTCCTGTAGTTCACATTATTTTCCTAGTCAGTGCTGTTATCTGTACCTTACAAGTATTTCTACACTACCCTATTGCCTTAGTTTGGACAGTGATATGGCTGTCATCATCTTTATACATGAACTGGTTTTACCTGCAGTATACACCTCTTACCTGGTATACCTGTGGAGGAAATGTTTGTTAGTACTAACTGTTTCTACACATACTCCCAGATTTCAGGATGATATTGTGCACATACCTGTCCATCTCTTTCTGCACAGACTTTGGCCATGTCTTGACCACATGCAGGTGAACTGGAACATATCTAGACTATTGCTCTCTTCAACCTTTAGTGACTTACCACACTCTTATACAGGCTTTCCTACACAGTTATATTATGTAGCAGAGTGTGGGTGACAGTGATCAGTGATACCTTATTATTCAGAGCAACTGCAACACTCACAATTCCATACAATACCAGAGTAAACAGTACCAGTACAGTGTATCAAACTTTTTATTTCTCGGCACAGTGTTCGTATTTGATGTACCTGTGGGAGCAATGTTTTTTAGCACTACCTGAATGTTGCCACACAAAGTACCAGATTACACATTAGTATTATGCACATACATCTCACTCTAATACTGTTCACACTCTGGTCACAGCTTGACAATATAGGGGTGTAGATGGGACATACATGGCTTATTACTCTCATAACAGTTTTGAGAGTTGCTAGAGTGACAGATTTGTTCACGTAGATGTGTGACAATCAGTTGTATTCCCTGTTTACTGCCTAAACATCTGGGATCAACCCACTGACTTCCCAGGGAGACAGGGTGACAGGCGGCAGATATGGGCCCATATACTGGACATTCTGGTCTTATCTGTACAGTTGTGGGGTATGATTCTGTATGCAGCCTACTTCCACTCCCAGGATTCAGACCATGGCTGTGTCTGCTACAACTAAAACGCTGTCCATCAGAGTTGTGTGTGCTATATAGATATTGCTGTATATCTCCTATCTGCTTTCTGTCTTATAATTCTCCTGTGGTTTTGCATTCTTACCTTGCATTACAACACTCTTATACAGGATTTCCTAGACAGTTATATTTTGTAGGACAGTGTGGGTGACAGTGATGAGTGATACCTTATTATTCAGAGCAACCGCATCAGTCACCATGCCATAGAATACCAAAGTAAACAGTACCAGTACAGGATATCATTCTTGTATTTCTGGGCACATTGTTCATATTTGACAGACCTGTGGGAGAAATGTTTGCTAGCACTACCTGAATGTTGCCACACACGGTACCAGATTCCACATTACTATTATGCACATACATCTCACTCTGTTACTGTACACACTCTGGCCACAGCTTGACAACAAGGGGGTGTAAATGGGGCATATGTGGTTTCTTACTCTCATAAGGTTTTGGGGAGTTGCTAGTGTGCCAGCTTTGTTCTCGTAGATGTGTGTCAATCAGTTGTATTTCCTGTTTGCTGCCTATACGTCTGGGATTATTCCATTGATTTCCCAGGGGGCAGGTTGACAGGCAGCAGATATGGGCCACTTTACTGGACATTCTGGACATATCTGTACAGTTGTGGGGTATGATTCTGTATACAGACTACTACCATTGCCAGGAGGCGGTTGGAATAATGGTTAAGGTATTCACCCTATAGACACAAGGTGCAGGGTTGAAGTCTCACATGGGGTAAATGGCTAGGCTTAAAAAATGGCCCACAGGGGCAGTTAGCCTAGTACTAATCTATGAATGTATGAATCTATGAATTCGAACCATGGCTGCATGTGCTAAAAATACAACAGCTCATGTTTTAGTTGCATATGCTATTTGGTTTTGTCTTTTCACTGTTTTCTGTCTATGTGTCTCTCAGTCATACTAAATGACCTCTGGGGATTACACTAGTCATATACAGGCATTCCTACACATTCTATTTATGGTGCATAGTGTGGGTAATAGTGCTTAACACAACAGTAATATTACGTGATTGCAAAGCTACATTATCATATGATACCAGAGTATACACATGCAGTCCAGCAGTTAGACCTTTATTGCGTGTCTGCAGTACTTGGCTTAAAGAATACAGGTTTTATATTGGCAATTAATTTACTAATACTTTTAAATTTATTTCCTATGACAGTAAATTGTCTTATCTTATTTGCTTAAAAACTTGTTTTTGTAAGAGCATTGGTGTGACTTGCATTGGACAGAAGAGAGGGAAAGTGACTTTTATACAATTATTTTTTTAAGCTGGGAAAGTAGGTGACAATTATTTGCATTAACTTGCTACAGCAGTAGGTTCATAGGTTGGTACTAGGCTATCGACTCTAGGGCTTATACAAGCTCAGCCATAACAATTCCCTGGCTATTTCTTCCCACAGTATTTACTTCCCTGGACCCCTGTCTAGCAGGGCGACTGACGTGATCCCCCAGGATCTGCCCCTTATAATGTTTCTGCCTATTATAATAATTCTATTTGTGTACATACTCTATGCACATTTTTTCGAAAGCATTGACTAATGGGTTAACTGCAAGCATAAATATGCTAGGTTTTTTATAAACATTACTAACTTGCATTTGTGTAGTCTCTGTACCATTAAACTGCATTCTTAACATCAAATTACATGTAAACATCTTTATAGCAAATATGAGATCTGCAAAATCAAACCTACCAATGGGTATAATAAGACAGTCCTTTTTGTAACAAATTAAACTCATCTTCAGACAGGACAGGACTGGATAAATTCCACACTAAGTCTTTCTTTGGTTGAAAAATGCTTTCTTTATGTTGTATGGGCTCTCATTCAACCCATCGTGTTTCCTCTTGTTCCTGCTCCTGCTGTGACCTCTGTTCTGCTGTTTTAAAGCAGGTCACTTCTGTTCTCTTATAGGTAACAGGAAATTCAAAGCTATACGCCTCTGTTCTCTAAAAAAATCACTGCTGGCAAAGTGGGCCGTGCCTTGCTTTTCAATAGGGTTGAAATCTGTTGTTTCTTCAGCTACATTATAAATTTGTGCTACAACTTGCACTGTCTTTCTCCTAGCCACTAGTTCCTTCACTACAGTGTCTTGTGTGTATGTGATGTCATTTGTGAATGTCGCGTTCACTCGAGAAACAACATTTTGATTGGCAGCTGAAGGCAAAAAGGCGGAATTAAGCAGAACACCAGTTTCTCTGCCTTGTGTTGTATTATTCACAGTCTCTTGTGAGCAAGTAAAAACATGGCCAAGGCAAAAATCAGTCCTGTCTCTCTCCAGTTTGCTTAATTTTGTTTTCAAGAGTTTCCTTTCATAAGCAGCTACTGAATGAAACACCTCAGGCATGTGTCTATCCACCATAGCAGCAACAAATTGATTCAGTAGTTCATTGTATAAGGTGCTAATGTCAGAACTTATAGTTTTCATCTCATTATCTGCAGCAGTTATAAGCAGTCTCAGATAGCCCAAACCAGTATTTATATCAAGTTTTGCCATTCACTCAGAAATATGGAATCATTAGGTACATGTGAAGGCATTTTTAAAATATGTAGCCCACGTGGTATAATGTCTTCTTTTACACAAATTTCAAAACGAACAGATTGATACTGGTTACGTTTCAATTTAAATAATTCCTTTTCTAAATTAAGTAAATGACTCTTGAACAATAACATACACAACATGTTCTTCACCTCTTACATTCTCAGGAACAGGAGATAACAACGGATTAGTTTTCTTAGTAAAATTGCTCACAAAAGTGTCTACCTTAGTTTTCAAAGCAGTATGCTCTGAAGAAGGGGTGTAGTCCAATTCAATTAACTCATCATTGTCAGCCATGTCCATGCAACTCCGAGTGATACAAAGAATAACAAAAAACAGCAAGAACAATAAAAAACACTTGTTTGCAGGTCCTTGCGTCCACAGCAAAGTATCCAAAAACAACAGGAGGACACAGGATAGGCTTCAAGTTATAAAACTTTAATCAGGCACAATCGCTTTCACATCTGCTTCTTCAGGTGCATAAAAACAAACTGAAACCAGTCATACTTTTAAACATTGCTGAATGCATCACATGACAACAATTCATCACATGACTATATACATTTCATCACTATAAAATATTAAAGCTGTATAGTAACCAGAAAATAACTAAAAGTTCAAAGAAAATCCTAAAATGTATATTTTTTATATACTTTGTGCAATATAAACACACATTATTAAAATACATATTCTTAAAAACAGCTACTTTACCTATGTAGAGATCTGGCCATTAACTTTGGTCTCAGTGATACATAAGAAATTTTATATTGGGAAAACAGACCACACACTTAAGGAGAGGATTAGAGAAAGTACAGTTGTGTACACTTAGCATAAATGTAGATGTTCGAGTGTATTCACTGTTGCAGTCACTACACTTGGGGCAATCCCGCTGGCAGGCCGCCCTCAGTCGGCCTGAACTCCAAAGTCCTGGGTCCTGTGTCAGGTGCTGTCGCCTCTTCCCTAACGTCAGGTCGTCAGGGGTATAAAAAATGCAGCCGACGCCATTTTCCTCAGCTTTTCTTGCCCCAGATGTCAGGTGCCCCCTAAAAGGGTAGCCAAATTGTGTGTGTATATATATATATATATATATATATATATATATATATATATATCTATATATATATCTATATATATATATATATATATATATATATGTATATATATATATATATATATATATATATATATATATATATATATATATATATATATAAATGCATGCACCAATATAAACTTTACCTTCATCTACAAGCCAATACACCACATAGGTTGTATAAATCAGAGAAGGAAAGATAAGTTCCAGTAGAAAAAAGGGGGATGGTGGGTGGGTAACCCGGACTGCAACAGTGAATACACTTGAACATCTACATTTATGGTAAGTGTACACAACTGTACTATGTTCTTCGTGTTTCACTGTTGCAGTCATTCCATTTGGGTAGAGTCCCAAAGCTATGGTTGGGTGGCTGAAGCTAAACAGCATTAGGAGCAGCTATGAGGCCCTGCAGAACTGCAGTGGCAAAGCCTGCCCTGGATTTAGAGTAAAGTGGCAGATGATAATGCTTTGTAAAGGTGTGCACTGAACTCCAAGTAGCAGCCTCTAAAATGTCTTTGGTTGGTACTCCTCTGAGAAAGGCTGCTGAAGTGGCTGCAGCTCTGGTTGAATGTGGCCTAATGCCCTTAGGCATTGGTTTGCCATGCTGTGAGTAGCAAAAATGAATGCAGTGGCCTATCCACTTAGAAATAGTCGGCTTAGAGATAGCCTTTCCTTGTGATCCTGCAGCATATGCCACTAGTAATTGCTCTGACTACCCGAAAATTTTAGTTTTGTCCAAATAGAATCTAAGGTGTCTGTGTACATCCAAAGAATGCTGAATTTTCTCCCCCCTTATTCTGTGGATTTGGATAAAAAGTTGGCAAATTAATAGTTTGGTTAAGGGCCACACTGGACACCACCTTAGGCATAAATGTTGGGTTTGTCCTTAGAGAGACCCTGTCTGGATAAAAAAATGATAAAAGGTTCCACAGCCATGAGAGTCTGTAGCTCTGACACTTGTCTTGCTGAAGTTATTGCTAGGAGCAGAGCTGTTTTCCAAGATAAAAACTTTATATCTGCAGTAGCAGCTGGCTCAAAAGGAGGTAGAGTGAGTTTTTCCAAGACATAATTGAGGTCCCATGCAGGTATTGGAGATCTCCTTGGAGGCCTTAAATTTTTGGCTCCTCTGAGGTACTGCCTTAATAAAGGATGAGAAAAGAGTGGTGGCTCTGTATTGTAATGAGCCGAGATGGCAGAGGCATGAATTTTAATTGATGAAAAAGATAGGCCTTTGTCCAGCATCTCAGTTAAGTATTGCAAACTCTGAGGAATATTTGGTACAGCTGTATCAGTTCCTTGAGCTTGGTTCTATGCACAAAATCTCTTCCATTTTCCTGTATGGGATTTTCTATTACTAGGCCTTCAGGCTTCCAAAATGACACCCATCACAGCTTTACTGAGAGGTGTGCTTTGTATGGCTACATTGTCCGCCATGCTGCCAGGTTTAGAGTCCTGAGTTGGCTGTTCAGAATCTGATTGTTTTGTTGGGACAGTAGATGAGGTATTTGAGGTAAGGTCCAGGCTGGGCATTGAGACAAGATCCTTAAGATTGGATACCAATACTGGCGAGACCAGTCTGGGGCAATCAGAATCATTTTTGGTTTTTCCTGTCTGACCTTTAGGAGTACCTTGTGGAGGAGAGGCAGTGGAGGAAAGGCATATACTGATAGTTTTTTCCAGCTGAAAGATAGGGCGTCCACTTTCCATGCTTGTCTGTGATAAGTCCTTGTGCAGAATCTTTTTAGTTGACAGTTGTGAGGAGAGGCAAATAGGTCTATGTCTGGGCGTCTCCATTTCTTTGTTATCATGCTGAAGACTTGTGGATCCAGGTGCCACTCGTGGGGATCCATGAGGTTTCTGCTTAGTTCATCTGCCAGAGTATTTTCCTTTCCTGGCAGGAATTGTGTCTGCAGATGAACTTGGTAAGTCAATGCTGTGTCCCATAAAGCCATGGCTAGTCTGCAAAGGGGGGTAAGAATGCATGCCCCCCTGCTTGTTTATGTACCACATGACCGTGGTGTTGTCTGTCTTTATCAGAAGTTGTCCCGGATGAATTAGGTCCTTGAAGGCTGTCAGGGCATTTTGAACAGCTAGCATCTCTTTTTGATTGATATGTAGATGCATTTGGATTGTGGACCAGGTGCCCTGAATGCCTCTTCCTGCCATGTGTGCCCCCAGGCATAATCTGATGCATCCGTTGTTAGGGTCTGCCTAGCTGGGGGTAGTGAGAATGGCTGTCCCTTGTTTTGGTGACAAGCCTTTGCCCACCATTAAAACTTCTGTTGCAGGCAGGGAATGAGAGTAATCATTGTTTCCAGGCTGTGGCAATGTTGTGTTCAGACACTTTTTAGGTACCACTGAAGTTTCCTCATATGCAGTCTTGTACATGGAATAAGTAGGATGCAGGATGCCATGAAGCCCAAAGCCTGCAGAATGTTTCTTGCAGATAACTGGGCCTTTGTTGCCATTCCTTTGAAATAGGTAGTCAGTTGCCTTTGTTTGTCTGGCATGAAATAAGCCATCTGGGCAGTTGCATTTAAGCTTGCACCCAGGAATATTATCTCTTGAGAGGGTACTAGTTTTGATTTCTTTTCGTTGACTGTGTACCCTAGGCATGTTAAAAGTCTTTTCACAAATGCCAGATGCTGTAGTAGAATGTCCTTGTTCTCTTCTTGAATGAGGCAGTCGTCCAAGTAAGGATATATTTGTATTCCTCTGTCTGCAGAAAGCAATTACTGGTGCCAGGCACTTTGTGAAGACCCAGGGTGTAGTAGATAAGCCAAAGGGCAGTGCAGAGAATTGGTAATGCTTTGAGCCAGCCTTGAATCTGAGGTATCTTCTGCATGTTTGTCTGACTGGGACATGCAGGTATGCCTCTTTTAGGTCTAAAGCCACGAGCCGAGCCTTTCTGCCCAGCATGGGCAGAAGCTGCTGTAAGGTCAACATCTTGAATTTTGGTATATCTAGGAAAGTGTTTAGAATAGATAGGTCCAGTATTGG
The DNA here is from genome assembly GCF_019279795.1 of Protopterus annectens. Taxonomy (NCBI): domain Eukaryota; kingdom Metazoa; phylum Chordata; order Ceratodontiformes; family Protopteridae; genus Protopterus; species Protopterus annectens. Next base: position 889,623,447 of record NC_056737.1, read on the forward strand.
TCTCCATGCTTTGTCCTTTCTGAGTACCAAGAACAGTCTTGAGTAAAATCTTTGTCCCTGCTCTTGTTGTGGCACTTGTTGAATAGCCCCCATGTCCATGAGGGATGAAACTTGTTTTTGAGCCTCTGCCCATTGATTTTTTGGCAGGTCTGGCCAACCGTTTGCCCTTGGCAGGGCATGTAAGTGAAACTTGTAGCCTTGTGACACTATGTCTAGAACCCATTTGTCCCAGTTATAATGTGCCAGTTTTGAGAAAAAAGTGCTATTTTTCCCCCTAAGGGTGCTGCCAGAAGATAAGTGCTTGGTGCAGGCAGGAGGAAGTCATTGGGACTGTTTCCTGTAGAGTTGTGATTTGTCTTCTCCACTTTTGGAGGTAGAAGCACCCCATTGCTTAGACCTGCACGAACCTTGCGGCTGGGATCGGCCTCTAGGGCATCTGGATCTGCTCCTTTGAGGTCTGTCTGACACTGGAAAGGACCAATTCTTTGTAGGCCAGTGTCTGCAAACAGGAAGAGACCAATCCACGCACGTAGGACGAGTGCAGGGTTCCAAAATGCATAAAGCACCAACAAAAATGAACCAGCACTCAGGAGACAGGCTGTTTAAATATTTAATGTGGCATCCATAAAGATATCAACATCAGCAAACCGGTTTCGGCTAAAATAACATAGCCTTCTTCAGTGCAAGACAGCAAAACACATGGTGCATTCTGGTATCCATTTATATAGAAAATCCTTAAAGTGACAAGCACAAAAATCACTTATATAAGCTTATAGTATGTAAGCTTATAATATGTAATACTTGTCCATATCCCTATTATTCAGAACACAATTATATACAAAAACTTATGTTTCTAAAATAAACATTTGAAATGACACTTTTAAACAATATATATATATATATATATATATATATATATATATATATATATACATATATATATATATATATATATATATAAATATATATATATATATATATAGGGATGAACAACTCATATGAATTTCAAGACATTTCATTAAGCCCGGGTTTAAATAAAGCCCCTAGCCTAGTTATCCAGGAAAATTCCATATTATTCAATTTTTCATGCCAACCTGCTTTATTGGCCCTGTGCAACTCTATTTTATCAATGATAACAAATCTGAATTGAGCCGTTTTATGTGTCCTAGTATGTTTAAATAGTGCATTAGACAGTTTGTGATTTCTGATAGCACTTAAATGTTCACTGATACGATATTTGAGTGGTCTAGATGTTTGTCCCACATAAAATGCAGAACAGGAACAAGTGGCCAAATATATCACCCAATCCGTGTTACAATTCCCAAAAATGTTGATGTAATATATTTAGGGAGTATTCTTGCTGGTAAACTCCATGGTTTTATAAATATATTGGCATGCACTGCAATGTCCACAGGGATAACAACCTCTCAATTGGTCACCCAATATAGTGGTTTGTACTGGTCTAGGGGGGATTATATCTCTTATAATGTGTGAAATGACTGTTTAATGTTCTTCCCCTCTTATATGAAAAAGAGCAAGTGGCCGGTAGAATTTCACCAAGATGTTCATGAGCTCTTAAAATCTCCCAATGATTATTGACAATTCATCTGAAAAGGGGAGTATTGTTACCAAATGTGGTTATAAACCTAATTCTCTGGTCACTGTTATTTACTTGATTCACTTGCTTATAACAAAGCAATTCTGACCTAGATGTATTTCTAACTTGGTTTTTGGTTTGCATAATGCGATCAGGGTGATAACCCCTTTCATTGAACCTCTGCGCCAAATCATTTTCACATACCAAATGTACCTCCTGAGATGAACACATGCGTTTGATCCGCAAAAATTGTGATTTGGGAATGTTGTTGATGATGTGGCGGGGATGATTACTGGTGGCATGAAGAAGAGTATTATATTGTGGGAATTTCCTATGAACTTTGGTAGCCAAAGTATGATCACTTTGTCTGGAAACTACCACATCCAAAAATATTATTTCTTGATATTGTATTTGCAATGTAAAATGAATGCCCATATCATTGTTATTCAAATATTGGATAAATTCATCTGCCAATTCCAAGTCACCCCGCCACACCATCCAACAATCGTCTAAATACCTGTGTCAAATATCCAGTTCCTGAATATATCTATTGTTGTTAGAGTCATAAATATATTGATGTTCATAAAAGTCCATAAATAGATCAGCATAAATGGGAGCAAAAGAAGCTCCCATAGCCGTATCCCTCACCTGCCAGTAAACCTGCCCTTCAAAATGGAAAACATTTTTTGTCAAAACACATTCAGTTAGTTGTATGAGAAAATGGTTAAATTCAGGGCTATATAGCTTGGCTTTATCCAACCAAAATGCAACAGCCGATATTCCTGCATTGTGTGGAATGTTGGTATAAAGAGATGTTACATCCAGCGTACATAACCACCAATTAGCCTCCAACTGTGTGTCTTGTACTATCTGTAAAAATTCTGTTGTGTCTTTCAGCCTAGATCTAACCAACTTGAGCAATGGTTTAAAATGAAATGTCAAAAAGGCAGATAGTGTCTGCAAAACCAAGGTGGTTGTACTTGTAAAAAATCTTCGACCGTTTGATAGATTTAGCTTTGTCCTCCATTTTCTTTAACACCTCTTCTGCCTTAACACCAAACAAGGTATCATGCTGTAGTGGTGCATCTAATAATTTAGCTTTGACATGATCAGGCAGATTTTCTTCCTTCAACCAAGCATGCCTTCTAATTACAGAACCCATCACTGCGGCCCTGCAGGAGGCCTCCAGAGAATCAAAACCACATTGCAAAGTATGCTTTCCAACTTGTTCAGCTGCATGCAATAAATCCTGCATTTCTTTGTTTTCTGCACATTCAGAATTTACCAACATTTTCTGTTTAAGCAGTGTCATAACATATTGCTGATATTTGAGCATATGAAACTGGCAGTTTAAGGCCCTTATAGCCAAGGTAGCAGATGTGTAAATCTTTTTCCCCATCTATCCAGTGCCCTAGAATCTCTGTCAGAAGGGGTAGGGTTTTTTGCAGTGGAAGCCTTAACCCCTTTAGGACCCTGAAAAATAGTTTTTGGGTCTGCAGCAGGGTTTTTAAAAAGGAATTTATGAGAGTCAGGAACCCTGTAGTATCTGTCAGGCTTAACAGGAGCTGGAGGTAAGGAGTCAGGGGTCAAACTAGACTCTGAAAACACATCATCAACAATGTCTAACACAGGTGGAATAGCCAGAGGCCTGTGTTGAGGTAGCAAAAGGAAGTCTCTGAGCCTCTTCTTAGATTCTGAATAATCTTGGCTCTCCCAGTGGAAACGCTCCCAAAAGAGTAGTCCTCAGGAGGAGAGGCTGAGGGAATAAATTCTTCAGCATCAGAGTCCTCATAGGGGGAAGTGAATATTCCTGATCAGAAGAGGAATCAGAGGAGATAGAAACCTGATCTGAAGATTCATAATCTGTTTCTTGCCTAGGCCTCTTATCAGGAGGGGGATGGGAACCCCTGATCAAGGTAAAGTCTTCGGCCATTTTGAGCATGTTTTTTGGGCATGGAGGCCTGTCCATGTGGCTGGTGAACTTGTTTCTTTGCCTTTATAGGTGCTGTAGTCTTTGCTTTTGAAGCTGTAGTCAGCTTAATATATAATTGTTTAGGTCTGAATACACCCTCAGAAGCCGATGCCTGCTCAGCGGCTCTGGACCCATCTGAGGGAATAGTCTCCGAGGCTCCAATACCTTGAGTTTCCAGTGGCCTGGCCGACTCCCCGTGGGAGTCGGTAGCGGCCTGCGACTCTAAAGTAGTGGGTGTTAGGGGCTGCGAAAATGCCTCACTGAGAACCGGCGAGCTGGCGACTGGCTTAGGTGAAGCTTCTTCATCGGTTTTAGATCTCGGTTGCCTGTCTTTTTCCTTTTCTTTGTGTTTTTTATGAACTCCGGTAGTCGGATGGCTATCCGATGACATTGTATAATTAAATCTGCGCCCAAAAATAGCTTAATTGAAATTCGTACCGACACTTAATAGTGCGTTGGTTAAATCTAACACAAAACCGACAATTTGAAACATCGTGGTCAGGGCCTAGGCAAGGAATGCAGTAAGAATGAAAGTCCTTATGAGGTATTTGCTTTCCACAAGAAATACAATTATTAATTTTTTCTGACATTGGTCTGGAGCAAGAAAAAAGTTTCCCCAATGGGGTACTTAGCTTTTAATGAAGACTTCATATCTGAAACTCGAACACGAAAATCTCAGGAGTCGGCCGACCGGCACTTGCGAACTGCTACTGCTTTGGGCACCATGCAGAAAGAAAGACTGAAGAAAATGGCGTCGGCTGCATTTTTTATATCCCTGATGACCTGACATCAGGGAAGAGGTGACAGCACCTGATGCAGGACCCATGACTTTGGAACTCAGGCCGACCGAGGGCAACCCGCCAGCAGGACCACCCCAAACGCAATGACTGCAACAGTGAAACACGAAGAACATCACACTTATCACACAGGTAAACAAAGCAGAAGTAATGCCCCGGCCAAACATGCCATGAATACCAATAGTCAACATAAATCCAAGTTCATGGCCATTGCTAGGAGTCTTGTGAGTTTGGGGGGGAGGGGCACAGATGCAATAAAACAGAGGAACCCGAAGCTAGATGGATAGTTCCATCTAGAGCTTTTATGGGACATGGTCTCAATGAACAAATACCACTCACTACTCTAAGAGAAGGAAACCAGTTTGGTGGACCCCTGCCATAAACAGGCTATACAATAGAAGGAGGAAACTAGTTCAGAAAAAAAGCAAATCCCAAGAAGGAAATACATCCCTGATCAGTATCAGTAAGAAACTAAGGTCGCTCATGAAATCATCCAAGGCTAACTTTGAAAGAAAAATAGCCAAGGATTCAAAAGGTCACCACAAAGCCTAATTTAGCTATGTTAAGAATCTAAGTGGCAACTTGCAGATATGCACTGAACTAGTGCAAAATAGCACAAAATATATTGAACCTACTGATATTGCCAACATCCTGGCAGATAGATTCAAGTGCAAACTTCACCCCCCTCTCACCTCCAAAAGGGCCCACAACAATACTGGAAAAGTGAAGTGCCCCAAAAAGCACAGACACACAGGTGAAAATAGCCCTTTCAAAAGCCAAAAACACAGCGTCAATGGGACCAGATGGTGTCCCAGGCTAAGTCTTGCACAAACTACAGAATGAACCAACCCCCCCAACCTAAACACGCTGTTCATCCTCAGCCTCTCCACTGGCTAAGTGCCCATAGAATGGAGCACAGCAACCGTTATTGCTCTCCACATAGGAGGGGCCACAACTGACCCTTGTAACTATCACCCCATTAGCCTGACTAGCCTGGTCTGCAAGGCTATGGGGCGCATCATCATGGAACTCATTAACAAAGACATTGGGAACCTCCAAACACTTGACCCGACACATTTCGGCTTTGTTAAGGGCAGATCATGCCTACTAAACCTAGTTGACTTCTTTGAGACAGTCACCAAGGCCATAGATGAAGGAAAGGTGGTTCACACAGCTTACTTTGTCCTCGCCAAGGCTTTCAACACCATTCCCCACTCGGGTATTGCAGAAAAACTCCCCAGCCTAAACATAAACCCCTACGTCACGAAATGGGTTGCCAACTGGCTTACAGAAAGAACTTGCACGGTAAGAATAGTGGGCTCCAGGTCAGACTCTAAACAAGTCACAAGTGGTGTCCCGCAAGGCTTGGTCCTGGGACCCCTACTGTTCAGTATATACTTCTCAGAAGTACAGGCACACAGGAGTACTATGGCTAACCGAATTCACCGATGACTGCAAACTGGGAGACATAACTGACTCTCCGGCTGACACGGACATCCTCCAAAAGGGCCTTACTGAGACGGATACCTGGTGTCAAAGTCATGGCCTCAAGATAAATGCCAAAAAAATGCATAGTCATCCCATTTGGGAAAAACAAAACACCCACGAATTACCACATAGGTGGCAGCCCCCTTAATACAGAAGAGGTAATAAGAGATCTGGGGACCCAGGTAGATAGTAATCTTTCCTTTGACAATCATATTGCCAAAGTAGTTAGGAAATCCTTCTATGTGGCCCATCTAATTACTAAAGGGTTTGCATCTAGAAATAAAGAGGTTATAGTGCCTCTCTACTTGTCACTCATTAGACGCATTATAGAGTACAATGCCCCATTTGGGATGTACCTCACAAGACACTTCCAACAGCTGGAAAGATGACAAAATTACCTCACCAAGAGGATTACTGGTCTCAAACATATGTCCTATGCAGCCCGACTGAAAAAACTCCGGCTGTACTCAGTGGCATCTCTCTTACTCAGAGGTGATCTCTGCCTGACTTACAAAGCCATGTCGAACTCAGAATTGATGGACATGCTCCACATAAAGAAATCCAAGTCACTGCGAGCCATGCGCTCTAGTGAGCTAAACCTCGCCACAGCAATAAATAGAACATGCTGGAGGGATAGATTCCTGTCACAGAGACTCCCCATGCTTTGGAACAAAATTCCAAATTACATCAGGCAGAGCCCCTCACTAACACTCTTCAAGAGAAACCTTGACGAGTGGATGGGTAACAGAAAATACACCCCTGAGATCACTTTATTGGCTCTGCTTGACAGAGGATCAGTTAATTAATCAATGGGGCAGAAAAAGCCGACACACTCTGGCTAGGCTTATAAATGCCCTCGGGCAGATAGCTTAGTACCTACCAATGAACCTAATTATATACCAACATTTTGTTGATGATCTATTTATTGGTTAGAAGGGTAGTGAGCAGGATATCGACTCCTTCTTTGAATATTTAAACAATACTAGTGAGTTTCTTAAGTTCACAATGATTAGGTCTAAGACAAGAATTGATTTTTTGGATGTAACTGTGGTAAAGAAAGGAGTGCGTCTAACTACAATGATGAACAGGAAAGCATGCCATAGACCAAGCATATCTGCATAGGGAAAGCATGCTCCCCCAACATATTTTTATGAATATAGTGAAAGGGCAAGCTATGAGAATTTCACATCTATCTTGTGAAAATATAGATTTTGAAAGAAGCTTACATGATCTAAGGGAAGAATTTGTACATAGAGGCTACAGCCAAGCAGAGGTTGAGCAAGCATACCAGATAGTGGCTAATGAGAGGGAAGGGAGGGCTAGTCCCTACTTCTCTAAAAAATGTAGAGGTGAAAAATGAAATGTAGAGACCATGAAAACTATACCAGTTGTTCTGTCTTATACTGCAGATGTAGATAAAGTAAGGGATGTCATTCAAAGAAATTAGCATATTCTCCATACTGACAAGCTCTATGGGATGGTGGGCAATAAACCTAGATTTGTTTACAAGAACAAAAGAATCCTGAAACAGCAGTTATGTTGTCCTAGACTATATGACATCCCCGATACAACGTCACTGGGAACTCATAGATGTCAGAACTGTGCCCACTGTTCCTCCATTGATGAATCTAGATTCCGCAAACATCCAGAGAAGGGGCACCCATGGCAACCCAGAGCAGCAGCTGACCGCAACACACAAAATGTGGTACATGTAGCTCACCGCCAACCCTGTTCCAAGTTCCATGTAGGCAAGACCAATAGGTATCTCAAGGAAAGGACAAGGGACCACAATTACTGCACCAGGAAGGGACATGATTATAGCCAAGCGCACATTACAAGCTGGTACACAGCACACATTTCCATTTCAAGTTCAACATGCTGTTCCTAAAAGTCAGAGGAAAGGTGACCTTTCCAATAGAACTGAAAAAACTGAGCCGCAATGGACCCCGAGACCCAGGGCACACAGAGGACCCGGACCAAATGATCACGTCCCATCAACACAAGTCCCAAAATCCAGAGGCCCGAAACAAAACATGCAGCCTACACATGACAGGTCTATTGCTCTAAATAAAGTCAGATTGTCCTGCCCTTGTCTGAATGGACAATTAGTGCTGTTAAGCATTCAAATATGGATTGCTCCTTCAACCCCCTGTCCGATGAAGCTGCGTGGATCACTGCAAAAGTGCCAACCCCCAATAAACCAGCCCTGCGTTATACTACTGAAGACTTCCTGAGTGCCTTTACATCTTGCCCAACCACTGACTGTTGACTTTTGCTTTTTGCCTTTGTTCACCTGGTTTTGCTGCTGAGAGTTTGGTTATTTGGTGAACCATTAGCTCTTTGGGATTTATTTTGCTATTTATATTATCTGCATGCCAAATAGATTCATAGCATTGCATGATCTATTTCTCAAAGAGGGAGGATGTAGATCAGACTGTATGTGCTGTATCTTTAAGAAGCAGAACAAGGACTGAACATGCACATATAAATAGCAGACACGTGATATACCCAGTGCCATTCTGAAAGTGCAGCCAGAGCGTGACCATGTATCATTGTAATAGCTAGTTTGTATAGAAATTATTTAAATTAAAGTCAGTAAACTTCTATCATGATGTGTTTGTATATAATAAAGCTGCTTGAACAGACCCCACGAAGACTCTTTTATTGTATCCAGAGTAGGAGAGTGACATAATACATAAAGACACACACATATATGTGTATATATAGTCACATGCATGAACACGCGTATGCGCACACACACACACACACACACACACACACACACACACACACACACACACACACACACACACTTTGTCTTTAAACACTTCCAAGCACATTTTTCCACTAAATACAATGTTTTATAATCAGAATTCTAAGAATTTTTTTACACTGCTGCATATCCAACTCCCTTCTCCTTTCCCTAAATCTGCAGTACTATACCAGAAATAATGCTTGCACAGATAAATTTCAGATGCGTTATACATTTGGTGAATTTCTCTCTATGATTACTAAACAGGCTTGTCAGCACACATCTACAGTGGGCACAAAATATAGCAAATTATGTCCTAGGCAGGTACTTCACAAATTACAATGCAGGTAAACAAGCCAGTTTTCTACTGCTTTGGCTTTTTCTTTATTCATCTGCCACTTAATAATCACAGACAGGAAGGTAAGAATGTGTGAGCTTATGAAGGAACAAGGGCCTGAGTAAGAGATTATGATAGCAATATCAAATGATCTGCAATGAATGAAGGAAGCTATTCTATTAATTTATTTCATCTCTTTTTTGGTGCTATACTAAACCCCCTCCATGCATAAACATATTCATGAACAAGAATGCCCTTCCATCTCTTACCTATACCAAGTCTCAGTAAATTACCACATTGCAAATTAAAAAAAAAAATGCAAGAATGAATTTCATTATGGGGGTTGCAGCTTCACTGCATTCCATAAGGTGTTGCAGCTCCGCTCTATAAATGACCACCAGCCTAATGGCACAACATCAGGACTTCAGACTACATCGATGACACAGGTTTAGGAACATGCCTAGAATGGTGAAAAAACAACAGTAAAGGATTGTGTTGTAACTACACTTATTCACTGGATGCAGGTAGATTACGTAGTTTTCTTCTAATCAGCATTCTCTAACAGAGGCTACAATACCCAAACAGACTAAAGCCTGTATGTGCTCCAGTGAGGGTGGGGAAAGGTGCTCAAGATCTGCATCGCTGCATGTCTAACCATAGAAAAAGGGACAACAAAGCAGTAATCTGTGAACAGACCAGTTGGGGAAAGAAGAGTTATCAGGCAACAATTCCTATGAAATACAGGTCATTTATCAATGTGCTCACTCAAAGTAAAATACTTCACATGGCACACCATCTTTAGAATGATTATACTAACATTACCATTATTCTTGAAAAAATAATACCCCAGGTTTCGTTTCTCTCACTCTGCCATTCTCACAATTCATTAGCTTCCTACCAAGCTCACCTACTTAAAACCTTCATTCTTACGTATGCAGACAAGATGTTAATCTACAGATACCAATGCTCCCGCTCCTCAACCAATAAAAGAAAATAAATTGAAAAATACTTGGACAGGGCAGTGGTGCAGCGGTAGCATTGTTGCCTCACAGCAAGAGGTTCTCTGGTTTGATTCTCATCTGGAGTGCCTTCTGTGCAGCGTCTGCATGTCCTCCCTGCGTTCATGTGGGTTTTCTCCAGGTGCTCTGGTTTTCTCCCATGTTACAATGACTTGCATCTAGAGCATTTCTCTCCGGGCCTCGGCTGAAAATTGGCTTCATTCCAAGTTGGACTTTCCCGACAACCAAATGTTAAACAAATAAAATAAATACTTAAATGCATCATCACTACCATTCTCACATAATGACCTTGTATTGAAAACTAAAAAAATAAAAAATAAAAAAAGTGTGATCTTCAGCACAAGAAAAAATACACTCTCCATAGTCCCATAAAAGGGCAATGGCATCAAAGATCCCTTGTAAACCACACCATAATTAAAATATCTTGGCATCTAGCTGGACCAATCACTGAGCTTTCATTTTCACATCACCAGCGCTAAATCTAAAATAAATACCCCACTTTTCCAGACTTAAAAAATATTGCACTTCCTGTCAGCTGATGGTAGACTAGAAAATGGAAAAGGAGTTCTCCTACCACAACTAGAGTACAGCCTCCCCAGTACTGCCAAAGCCACAAAGAAAAAAACTTTTTAAGCTCTATATTCATCACATTAGCCCCTCCACTGCTCATTTCTGACTATAGCAAAAAGGCATTCAATATGTGAAATATACATATTCTTCCCACCCTGCTTAATCCACAAACTCTTACACCAAGACACTTTCATCTTTTTCTCCAGCCAACTCTCTCAAAGAACCAGATTCTACAACCTTAGATTACAATCCTCTCTCTACATCTCCACCTACACAGAAATCTCCACTTCATCAAACACAGCTTCTAGCCCTCAGACATGGGAATCACTCCCTGCAAACATAAAAGATATCAAATCCCCAGTTTTAAAAATCAGCTCAGACATTTTCACAGACAAGAGTTGTTTGCAAATGCTCTTCTCCACAAGTTATTACTTAACCCCATAACTCCACTGCAATCACTCTATTCTACCTCTCTACATTTACCTCATAACTTATCACCAAGTCATTTATGCTACACTAATCTCATCTGTCTCCTCTCTCTACTACAGACTCTTCTCCACTCTATCACTCCACCTCAATGTCCACCACTTTCCCACCCTCACAGCAGACACCCCCTCCACTGTACTCCTGTAGCTGCTCTAATAGTCTTTCACCTTATCATCCTATCTGTCGCCATAGCCCAAACTAACCTCTAATAACTCTGCAAACAAAACTGTATATACCCCTGATGTTGCATAGATTCCTACTTTGTTATTCGTGCGGCCACTATGTTGTAATAATACTTTTTGCAAGCTGGATATTGTATTAGATACATTCTCACTGGACATAGTTCTACATTTTTTGTTATAATGCTTTTGGATACTTAAAATTGTGTGTGTACTCTTCATCCGTACTGTAAACTGCTTCAATATCAATCTATTATTACCTGGTACTTGCTTTTCCCTGGCTTATCCTGAAAATGGTTCAGCTGGATCAGTGCTCTACCCTAGTCAACAAATGGCAAATAAATAAATAAATTAAATAAAACTGTGTTCTTCCAACACATTATACATTAAGGATTAGTGCATTACTACTTCTAGAGCCAGCTGTGCAACAGTTCTTTTACAAACATTTGCTTGAGACTGGTCCATAGTAGTCTCAATGTGTATGGGTAATCATTCCCTCATTACTGTATCTGCCTCTTTCAGCATCTTTTGACAGATTTGTTCTCACACTATGTAGCTTGATACCTCTCATCACCTTTTGAGTGCCTTCTTTCTAGATGATGGGATTAACCTTTTGGTGATTTTAGTTGTTGACCGATGGAGATGAGTGTCAAGCACCAGGTGACTATCATTTATACTGTTTCTGTTTTATCTGATCATTCCTGTGTGTGTGAACATGAAATGCCTGCTAATGCTTACCACTTTGGTACATTTGCAACCATGATACTGTTTTACAACTTACTGCATCTACACTGGTATTATAGTGCTTTGATTTAGCTTTCTGGTCTTCACCACCAATGAAAACTTTTTTAAAGGAAGACTACTTCCACCTGCCTGCTTCAAAAGATAACAGATTTGTCCTTTTGGTCATTATTCCAACTTTTCTTATCAGGTGCTGCATCTGGTACTCAAACCTCTGCTGCTTGCAATGTAGTCATGGCTGTAAGCTGAATGTTACTGGAGCAGGCTCAGAAATGAACTCCATGAGTGGGAGGTTGGCAAAATGGTTAAGGTTTTTACCTTGCAGACACAAGGTGCAGGGTTTGATTCTCACAAGAGGTAACTGGCTAGGCTTACAATGGCCCATGAGGGCAGTTAGCCTAGTACTAACCTATGAACATGCAAGAGTATTACTAACCTGTCTCATGTTGCAACCTCTCCAGGCAATAGCCATAGGCTTCCTGGTTCACGGCCCACACACTTGCAGCTGTGAAGGACATAAGAGGAATATTTAGCCATACCTATCCATGATATACATGAGCTGGCAATTATTACACACATAGTGGAGTGATACTTACACACAGCTGGGACAGCCTCTGCCATTCTAGCCTCTTTGCTCCAAGAGGTCTCCCTTATGCTGCTCCAGGTCGGCATAGGGATGCCTGACCTGCTCACCAGTTCAGGGTATGCCAGTGACACTGGTGAGGTCACGGGCGAGATGGTCCCAGGCTTCCGCCTTATATTGGGAACCCTGGTACTGTCCCTGCAGCAGTCTCTTCTCATGGTCTTTCACAAGGAGTCCTGCCATGACACTGGACTCCTGGATGCCCCAGCGCTGTGCCCAGAAGCACACACCTTCTCCCCTTTCTGCCATGGTGCCTGCAAGGGGAAGCTACAACCAGTTATGAGATGTATTCCCACTTATTGGGTTTAAGTAGGGCTGATTTCCTGCACGTTGCTGTGATTGGCCAGTTTTGAAAAGGCTAAGCTATAGGCAAACCTGCTTACCTAAGCTTGGCATTGTTTAAAGAGGTATACCACTGGGCACATTGAGTTAGCTGACCTACATATTGCTTACACCTCCTAAGCTGGCCTGTGCAATGCTTGGCATTGCTTACAAGAGACTTTGCATTATATTTTCTTTTTGGCATTGATTTATTATTCATTACATCTTATATATATGTCTGGTATCCATGATTCATGTGTACGTACACTGTATGGGGTCCTTGTGTTGTATTAGGGACTTCAACACTCTATTACAATTACACCTCTCATCTGGGCTTACTGCTGTACTCCAGTTCACATATTTATGTTATGTAGTGGGTTATAGAACATATGACTATATACTGATTCCTTTCACAGGTTCAGTTTGATTTTACTATAGTGAGGATTTGTTTGCTTATACCTCATTCTTCTTTACTGCTGTGATGGTTTGATGGTTAACTACTGTGACTATAGTATATAGGGTCCTGGGTTCAAGACCTGCAAGGCTGTTTATTTTGTTGCTGGGCAGAACAAGGGCCATTGGATACAGAGTGATTAAGGCACTTTTGAGCAGTTGTAAGCGGGTTTGCGTCAGTTTGCGCAAGAATAAGCAATGTTAACCTCTGGTTAATGATACTTACAGAGAGTTAGCTTCAGTATTGCTTAACATGTGTGCACATTGCTTACCCCTATGCAAACGGGTTTAAACTTGCTTACTAGTGCTTAAATATGCTTACTACTGCTTATTGGTGCTTACACTTGCTTACTAGTGCTTATAGTGCTTACTCCTGCTTACAACTGTACTGATTTACATAGTAATAGCTAATGGTTCTTGGGAAGGAGGGGGATTTGGAAGTTGCATGAGGTTATCATTCATTACTCATTTTACCTTCCATTTGTATCTATGATTCCTGTGTACATATACTGTATGGGGCACATGTAATTATCTGTGGACTTTGCAACATTAGGACACTGACACCTTGCATCTGCATTTAATTCAGTACTCCAGTTCACAAATATATGTTATTTAATAGGTTATGCAACTAAAATATTGGTCATATGATTTGACATGGAAAATGGAATGTGCTGCAGTGGGACTCAAACCGGGAATGCCTGCTCGTAGGGTGAATGCTCTTACCACTACAGTATTGCTATACTGCTTCATTTGCATATATCTTCCTTGTTATCCTCTTCAGCCATTTAAGCTGCATTAACCGTAGCTAAGCAATGGGCAAACTCACGCACCTACAGTTAGCTTTAATCTGATTCATAATAAAAAAAAGGTTTGTTTATTTGGTTTGTATTTACTATTGCTGTTGTACATGTGGGGGGATGTTGCTGCGGGTATGCGGACACCTATGAGCGGTCTCGCTCATTCCTTTGGCCTTACTGCTGTTCTTCATTGTGGGGGCATGTATATTCTGAACACTCTGCTCTCAGACATGCCACCTGGACTCTTACATGCTCTGTGTAAGATTAGGAGCTCAGGAAGCATGCCTTCATTAATATGCATGGCACGCTGCCATCCTCCTCCTCCTAAATGTCCGCTTCCATGCAGGACTAAGCTAGACCTGCACACAAGATTAGTAAATCTGGGGGACTATGTTTAAATATACAGTAACTTTTAAAATAGATGTTTGTTTTAAAACAACCCAATTTAGACAAAAAGTAAAATAAATAGCAACCTCAGAACAATTATGGTATTTGTTCCCCTTCCCCTTTTCCAGTACGAAAAAGCATCATACCAAAGTTTAAAAAATATAAGCATGATCAGACCATTATAAACGCATCAAATAATTCCTTAAAATCACCCTCTTGGAAAACTTCTACTTAATTACATGTCTAAGCTTAAGCCAGATGTCCTATAACTCCTGAACTTTAAGTTTTATAACAGGCAAAATGGAAACATTGTCATTAAAACCTGGTGAGACTCTGGCATTCAGTTTGAATTGCCAAAACATTTTCTTTTTCCTATTTCCAACTCCCACCACCCACCCTTTCATTTCTATAGATGATATCAATGATTGTAAACTTAAATTTGAGATTGCCTGTGCAGCTAAGGATGTGTTCAAAAAGGGCATTATTCATATTTTTCTAAATTGCCTCTCTGTCTTACCCACATAAAAAAGCCACATCATTGGCAAATAGCAATATAAATCCCTGTATTTGCATAATTACCTTCTTTGGGATGTAAGTCAAATGGTGGGGTCTCTACAGTCACATCTGTTCCTTCCAGCACATGCTTACATTTGTTTCAGGTATAGAATGGGTTTTGTGTGTTGAAACAAACATTTGAGATTCTTATCAGTTTTATGTATGAATTTCAGGGTTGCCCGCAGATCATTAAAAATCTCCAGGTTGCCCTTAAAAATCACTACGCTTTTAAATAAAATCTCCTTAATTTCTCTACCACATCAACCAAAAGGAACTAACATACTGTTGATAAATTTATTGTCCTTGCTCTCCATATTTTTATCTGGTAAATGCATCTATATTTCTGTACCTAACAGGGGTTTAAATTTTGGCCTCCACCCTACCAAGACTTACTCAGTTACTTTTAGGAGAAGGTTGTGTGGGTAACCTCTTTTTTGAAACATCTGTATTAGTTTACCTGGTTCCATTTTGAAATTTAGCTTGCTTGAACACATTTTTGTGGCTCTTAATAGTTGCCCCTTGAAAATATTCTTTTTTGTGTATTGAGGGTGGCAACTCTGATAATCCAAATAGCTACTGGAAAAAAGTTGCTCTTCTATAAATTTTTGAAGCAAAGTTTTGGTTAGAACCATCTTTGTAAAGGGTGGCATCAAGATAATCTATACTATTCTTTCCATTTGTGTAAGTAAACTTGAAGTAGGGAGATGCATTATTGATGTACGTAACAAAATCCTCTCTCACCTGTCCCTTGTTCTTCCATACAATAAAACATATTATCCAGGTAACATAAATAAATATTCCACTGTTCTTTAAATTGAGTCTGAAAAACATGTTTCTTTTCTCAAGAAAATATCACCAAATTAGCATATGTAGGGGACAACTTGCCCCCATTGCTACCCCTTTTTTCCCTGTTTAAAGTGCTAACCTTCGAAGGTTAGGAATTTGTTACTCAGAATTGTTTCCATAACCTCCATACCAAAATTTACTAATGTATTATTTAAACTAGTTGGTTTCAAAATAGCTTAATAGAATAAGTTTAAACCTTCCTTGTGTCGAATGGATGTAAAAAGATCAACTACATTGACAGTGGAAAAACAAGATCTATGCCATTCCTATTTTATCCTGGTCAAAAAGTCCCATGAATCTTTTAACAAAGTATTCTATTGCGTTTAATGTGTTTTTAAGCAATCTGTCTATAAAAAAACAAGATATGCTGAACTATTGTGTGCCACTACAACAACTTAGTAGGGCGGGGGTGCATATATATTTTTATGGACCTTTGGTATTCCAAAAGCTGTCTGAATAAGTGGGTGGTCGTTAATCAAAAATGTATGTAAATCTTCTGAAATGATACTTTGCAATAATGTGCCTTCTAGGAATAATTGCATTCTTCTGTGTGCCATGAAGATTTCATTTCTAGACACCACTTCATTTTCGCCTGTTTCATGTAAAGCATCTAACGTTGCTATTGTAATCCATATTATCTACCAACACTGAACTTCCCCCTTTGTCCGACTTCATTATTCTTAAATTAGTAGTTGTCCTGAATTCTCTCAACAAGGAAGATTCTTGTTTAGTTAAGTTAAAAAATTCTTTTTTTTGCTGATTGATAACTGTGTACAGCTTACTAGTACATGTATTTTCAAATATGACAATGGTCGGGTGAAGCGAGCGGTTGAAAATACTTTTCTTCTTAAATTTGTTGTTAGTGGAAGTGAAATTTTCATGCAAATTATTGTCTTTAAACATTACTGAAAATTGAGCTTCCTTGTAAAAAGCTTCAATTCTAATAGGACATGTATAATCTCTGTTTTATATGTTGGGACAAATGTAAGCCCTTTTTTAAAAAGGGAAAAATGGGTTTCATTGACCTTGTGTTCCGTATAATTAAAAATACCCTTGGTATGACAAAAGTTTTCCATAGAAAGAAGTAATCATTTTGTCCTGGGGGGTATATCTCTAATAATAATTCCAGTTGTTTCCCCAAACATGCCCCTTTCCTTTGTCCCTTGCCCCCTTGGGAGTGTGGGCTTGCGGTAAAACATTTTGTTGTCTATTCTTGTTAAGAATCCTTTCAGAACATCTGAGTGGTAGGTATTCGTTGTCATAATTAGTTCTCTGAAATTGTATCTTTTTTGCATATACATCTCAGAATAAATCATTGCCAACCAAACCAAAAGCTCATAACATACGATCACTCACTGCTTCAACAGTCTTTTTCAGAAATTCTGCTCTGGATAAAATTTATGCTGCTGCAGCTTGTTCTGTGTCACACACCTTTGCCAGTTATTATAAACTGGATATAGTCTCCAGATCCAGGGGTTCCTTTATAGCTATAATTCTTAAGGGTAGCCTGCCATGAAGCCACCCAGGGTTTCAGTTAGCTTGAGATTCTGACCCAGCACTCACATTGGTCTGACAGGATGAATGGGACACAGAAGGTATATACTTAACATAACTCTGGATCCTTTCAATCTAGTCCATCTGATATGATATCCCTCCCTCAGATTATGACCTCTCCTGAAGACCTGGCAGACTACCTTGAAATTCTTCTGCCCATTTCTCCTTTATCCTTCTATATTGCATATCTTTATTATTAGTCAGCAAACTTGATTTGAGGAGATTTGGTAAACATGGGGATTATGGGAGGGAAAATCTTAAAAAAAGCTTGACGGTTGGAGTATTAGCATGGCCAGACTGGGTTCAACAAGTGGCTTGGCACCCGTCAGTGATACTGGACAAACTAAGATGAAAAGATCTGCCATTTCACTAAGTACATATCTTCCCTATCTCTCTCTCTCTCTCTCTCTCTATATATATATATATATAAATATATATATATATCTCATGTGTGTGCATGTGTATGTATGTATGTGGGTGTGTGTATCTGTGTGTGCTTGTATGTGTGCAATGCAAGCTTTATTTTTCTGTGTGTGTGTGTGTGTGTGTGTGTGTGTGTGTGTGTGTATGTGAGTGTGTGTGTGTGTATGCGTGTGTACGTATGTGTATGTATATGTATATGCCCTCCCCCACACACACAAAGAAAAATTGAACATTTTAAAATGGTTAGCTCTTTTGTCCACTGCTACTCTTCAACTTCCTCAGACAAATTTACTTCTCAATAACACATTTTAAATACTCATTTTAAACCTCTCATGAAACATTTAAAAGCAACATGCATTTGTCTTCAAAATCACAACTTGATTTATTCCCTGGTATAATGTATGCCCTCTGGTGTACCTATTACTGCTTTTCTTTGATTTCTAATACAAATTCCAGATTTCATTTTATATTCCTTACTTCCATTTTCTGAAATACTAAATAGATTTTTTGTGAAGCACACTTCACAGAATCTCTACACAATGCATTAAAACTTTGAAGTTATTTGGTATCTAATTCTTTGCAATAGCTTTTCTCCAGCTTTGACAATATAAAATGAAGCACATGCATCATATTTAACGGCATATAGTACAAAACATTAATTACAACTGTAATGTTCATTATCATCATATGCTAATTTTTCTAATAAATAAGGGATATTACTGATATTTTTGCATGTTATACATCCCACATGAACAGGTTACCATTTTCGTATTGCCCCCATAATTGCAATCTTTTGTTTTATACAATTTTTTTATTTATTATTGCATACTTTGTTATAAATAACATTTGGTTGTTCCCCAACTACTGAAAAGAAAAATTAATGTGCATTATACTTTTAATATTAACTACCCCTACACTATAATCTAGCATTTTACACTCCACTCCACTTTAGCTCTCAAATTAAATTTATAGATGTTAACCCTTTTATCTTTTTTGCTTCCTGCAGGGCCTCACCTATAAGCTATTTATCTGTACACAGTCAGCTTCCCAGGATAGCAGCTAGGCATTCCTGTGCTATTTGACAGGCATATGGGCCAGTCAGTCCTATCCAGGAATCCTAATCAACCCTCTATTCCCAAGTGTGAGTCAGATAGTAAAGAGCAGGCTAGCTTGCTGTTGCTGTGGGAGTGCCCTACCCTCCTACAAGGGAGCACCCTCAATAGCTCTTCTGTGCTCTGTTACTCTGTTTCTAGAGGGACACATGATTGTGTATGCCATGTTCCTCTTGACTAATGAGTGCACAAGCACACATACAGCATGGGGCTGGTAGGCTAAGATTCCAATGGGTACAGCACCTAGTGCTCAAGCTGGTTGTCATCCTTATTGTGAGCCAGAACCATCCTTTTTTTCTTCCAGGATGGGTGATCTGGCAGAAAATGATCATTTCCATTCAACCTGGGCAGCAACAGGCTACCAAAGCTAACTGAACTCATGTCACCTGTGACATAGGCAGGGCTTTATCACCATGGCCAGGATTCATGAATGCCTACACTTTGAGCTGACTCTGTTTGCATGACAAGCAGTGACGGGCATGCTGTTTGGTATTTATTAAACAGCACTGTATGTCACATCTGGCTGCAAAACAAAGGTAAGCAGCCGAATATGCTAATGAGGGAACAAGTAGGTGAATTACATACTAATAAAGCAAATCAACACGTTGGAACATTTCAGGAACATATAAAACCCGTGCTATATGCCACACTCTCCTTTGACCTCAATTCTAATGCTCTTTGAAATACAATCATGAACACACTAAGAAATAAAATGTTAGAGATTGCTTCTGTTATCATTATTCTGTATGAACAATAGATCTTAATAGAAAGTGCTGCTACCAGACCTCGACCTAAAAGGAGAATAGGTTCAGACCACATTTGGCATATCATGGACTTCAATATACTGAAATATTAGAACACTACTGGGTGGACAGGTATACCTTAGAGCAAATAGTCAACCTCTGCCTCTCTCACCTGAGATTTCAGGGGAAATCTTGGAGAACCCAACCCAGTAGAAACCAAAGTATGTGTAATCATATACTAGCTATAGACACTTTTCAAAGACCAGCAAGGGACATATTTAGGGTGTCACAGGCCTCAGTTTCAAGAATATTACACCAATTTCTCAATGCAATGCTGCAACATGTAAAGGAGCATATCTGGTTTCCGTGTGATGATGTCATGCCTTCAAATACATTTTGTCTCACAATTGTTGTAATACTTCATCTATGATGTGTGTACTTAATGCACAGTTCTCTATATTGTAGACTTACATAGTTGTTCAAATCCAACAAAAGATAACATAATGTGAGTGTAGTGACATGAAAAACAGTGACCAATCCAACATTGCAATAAAATCCTTCTATACAGCTTCAGGTGTAACATAGGCCTTTCAGGCTATTGATGATTTTATGCCATTCAAAGAGATGATCTGTGACCCATGTGGTGAGAGTTCTCCTGTGGCATATTCAGTTTTCTATAGCATAAGTAATCAGATGGATATTTGTCAAATCCCATAATGTGTATATGCAAAACAATATGAACAGATAAGAGTGGCTTACCCAATAAATAGTTTGTGTGGCACATGCAGTTAATGCAAATCTCTGTAGAGTATGGAGCATGAAATATAGAAGGTTTGAATCTGGTAAGGTATGTCTGTCAGACAACTGTGAGAGACAGGAGTGACTTAGCCCAATGAATTGATGAGATAGCACAGTAGCAGGGCCATATTATTTAGGGCTCACAATCCATATAAGGGGAGCCATAACCATTCTAAAAGGATACTGAGGTAATCCCATCAAGTGTGTTCTTTATGACTCAGCAGATATGCTTCTTTCTGTGGCATAGATGGTTGATACACCTCTCTTTTACATCTGACCTCAGGCATGTGCTCAAGTCTGGCAAAATTTAACTGCTGAGTAAAACAGACAATGCTTACAGGCATTACTTAGTTCTCCAAAATACTGATCCTTATTTTATGACTTAACGGAAACATTTATGTATTATAGGTTCATAGGTGTGTACTAAGCTAATGGCCCTGGAGCCTTTACAAGCCCAACCTATAGAAGTGCCCTGGCATCGTGCCACCCAATGTTAGTTCCCAGTGTCTCTATCAAGTAGAGCCACTGCACTGATCCCCAGGGTGAACTTTCTATTTCCCATTCACTCATCAAGATTTCTCTTCAAGAGGGCCAGTGAGGTGATCTGCTTGACATGTATGGGAACTCTGTTCCAGAACATGGGCCGTTTATGGGTTATGAACCTGTCTCTCCAGCATGTTCTGTTGATTGTGGTAATGAGGTTGAGGTCTCTGGACCGTGTGATGCAGAGGGATTTGGATTTCTTTAGATGTAGTATTTCTAACAGAGCTGGGTCAGACATGGCCTTGTAAGTCAAGCAAGGATTGCCTCGTAGTGGACGATATGAGACAGAAAATAGCGGGAGGTTTTTGAGTCTGTCATGTAGGAAATGTGTTTAAGGCCTAGGATCCACTTTGTGAGGTACTCTGTGGCCATTCCAACTGTTGCATGTGTCTAATGAGGTAACATGCCAAATGGGGAATTATACTCGATGATTGGCCTAATGAGGGAAGAGTAGAGAGAGATGATGACCTCTTTCTTCCTGGATGCGAAACCCTTGGTAATGAGATGTGCCACATAGAAGGACTTTATGACCACAGTGGCAATATGGTGGTTGAAGGAGAGGTTGCTGTCAATCTGTGTCCCTAGATCTCTTATAACACCTTCAGTGTTCAGTGGGCTCCCATCGATGTGGTAATTAGTGGGAACTGAGTTTTTCCCAAAGGGGATGACAACGCATTTTTTGGCATTAAGCTTAAGTCCATGGTTTCGACACCAGCCATTGGTCTCAGTGAGGCCTTTCTGCAGGATATCTACATCACTTGGAGAGTTAATGGCTCTCAGCTTGCAGTCATCTGCAAACTTGGTCAGCCAGAGTCTGTCCATGTTGGCCTGGACTTCTGAGAAATAGATGCCAAACAGGACAGGACCCAGGACCGATCCTTGTGGGACTCCACTCATGACTGGTTGGCAGTCTGATTTGGAGTCTGCTACTTTCACACTGTGGGTTGTATCTGTGAGCCAATTTGCAACCAACCTAGTGATATAGGGGTTGATACCTAGTTTGGTGAGTTATCAATAATTCCTGAGTGGGGAATGGTATCAAAGGCCTTGGCCAGATCGAGGTAGGCTGTATGAACTGCCTTGCCCTCATCCACAGTTCTGGTAGCAGACTCAAAGAAGTCAACCAGTTTGAGCAGGCATGATCTACCTTTTACAAAATTAGATTGCATGGGATCTAGAGTTTAGAGATTCCCTATATCCTTGTTAATTAAGTTCACGATGATGCGGTCTATAGCCATACATAGCAGACTCATCAGGCTAATAAGGCATAAATTCTCAGGGTCTGTAGTAGCTCCCCCTTTATGGAGAGGGATGACTGTAGCAGTGCGCCATTTGGTAGGGACAAAGCCTGAGGTGAGGCTGTGATTGAACAGGGTACACAGATGTGGTGCCAGTTCACTTTGTAGTTCATGTAGAACACATCCAGGGATATAGTTGAGTCCCATGGAAACTGTATTCTTAGCCTTGGACAATGCAGCTTTAATGTGTGCTGCAGTAATGCTGGGTGCCTGGTATTCCTCCGATATTGTGATTGGTCCTTTGGGGGAGGAGAGGGGAAAAGTTGGCACTGAATCTGTCGACCAGTATGTTGGCAATATCTGTTGGCTCAGTATAGGAGGTACCATTGTGCAGTAACTCAGAGTAAACCTGGGTATTGCCCTGGAGATTCTTGATATAACTATAGAAGGCTTTGTGGTTGTTTTTAGTGTCTGCCGCAATTCTGCCTTCATAGCTGGCTTTAGAGGTTTTGATGAGGGATCTCAACTTTTTGTTGAGGCTAATAAAGGAGGTTTTCCAGTCTTAGGACTTCACCTTTTTCTGCAACAGTTTCTTCCTTCTGTTGTAGAGTTTATTAATGGCAGGGGACCAACAGATTAGCTTCCTTTTTTTGGGGGAGAGCGTCTTGGTTCTGTTGGGTATGGCTAGTTCCATGCATTTGTGTACGTGTTTGTACAGTGCATTGGTCTATGATTCAGCAGTCATGCATCTACTTTCCATTGACATGGGTGCTGTGAAGTTAGCCACCTCTGTTTTTAGGAGCCCAAGGTCAGCTTTGGAGAAGTTTTTCATGGTGGTTACCTTTGCTGGGGGGTGTGGGTGAGATTTGGATTTCCATGGTGATTAGTCTGTGATCGGATTTAATCAGGGAGTTATTGTCTATTGGTGTAGAGCAATGGCTGCCCATGTTTGTAATAACCAGGTCAAGGATGTTGCTTCCTCTAATGGGGTTAAGAATTAGCTGGTCCAGGGCATTGGAATTGATGAATTCCAGGAAGCACTGGGCCAGTGTACTGATGCATGAGTAGTTTTCCCAGTTGATGGAGGGGTAGTTGAAGTCACCTAGTATGAGAGTGTTGGGTTGGACAGTAATAGATTCCTGGGTGCTTAGGAACATGGAGTGAGAGTCTTGGGACATGGTTGGGGACGTATAACAGGCTACAACCCGAATCACTTTCTTACCCAATGTTAGTTGTACCCAAAGTATCTCAGATGTGTTATGCTGGGCTACTAGCTGGAGGTGTGCATATCCTTTATGAATACGGAGACACTGCCGCCTTTGGAGCTTTGGTCCATGTTCTGTGGCCAAAAGTTATGGAATAAGTTATAGCCTGGTAGCACAGGGGTGCTTTCTGCTGGTTTAAACCAGGTCTCCATTACAGCACAAATATTGATGTTCTCCGTTTTGAGGAGTGCTTTGAGCAAGTGCATCTTGAGATTTAGACTTCTAGCATTGAGCAGCATGACTCTCAGATTGCATTTATTTATAGCTGTTATGTTGGTAATTTAGTGTTTGGAACATCGCCTAAAAATGCACTATATGGGTGGCAAAATCCTTATCCGGTATTCAGAAACCTAGGGGTGACAGACGCAGGCCATTTCTGGCAAAGCATCATGGTCTGTCAATCATGTCATCCCAAGCAGACAGATACTGGATCCCCTTAGAAAGACACCAGAAACTTAGCCAGTTGTTGAAGTCAATAATTTTCTGCTTGTACTGCAGTATCATTCTGGGCAACGGTAGGATGCTGCTCAGGGCTAGAGTCATATCTGCCTGGGCCACATAATCCAAGAGCACCTCCATGTCTCTTTTCATATAGTCCAGGGAGGTGCATCTCAGGTCATTCACACCCACATGGACAGTGACAGAGTCATACTTGTACTTGCTGTTTCCTTTTATTATTTTGCTCACAATATAGGACTTTAAGGATAATAATGGCTTATTTGTCATTTCTGATGTGTACTATGCTGCAAATTTGTCGCAAAGTATGAATGGACCTGTGTTATGATATTTCTTGTGGTTTCCTGGAGGATAGCTGATGCTACTGCAATCATTGCTGCACTTACTTATGAGGATGCCTAGTATAATGATGTATGAGTTGTGCACCATTTAGCAAATGGGTCATTAAGTAGTCAATGTTATGAGATAATTGTTGGTATTTATTGTTCTTTGTAAATCATTGTCAGCCAAACCAAAGACTCAAAAATTAAGATCACGCATCGCTTCAACAGTCTCTTTCAGAAATTCCACTCTGGATAAAAATCTCTGTTGATGCAACTTGATCCATGTCACACATCTTTGACAAATATAAACTGGATGTAATCTCCAGATCTAGGGCTTCCTTTACAGCTGCACTTCTTAAGGGTATCCTGCCATGATGCCATCCATGGTTTCAGTTAGCATGAGATTCTGACCCATCACTCTCATTGGTCAGACAGGATGAATGGGACACAGAAGTTGTATACTTACCATAGTGCTGGATCCTTTCATTCTAGTCCACCTGATATGACATCCCTCCCTCAGATTATGACTTCTCCTATAGACCTGGCAAACTATCTTGAATATCGTCTGCCCAGTTCTCTTTTATCCTTCTATATTGCATATCTTTATCATTAGTCAGCAAACTTGAATTGAGGAGATTTGGTACACAAGGGGATTATGGGATGAAAAATCTTAAAAAAAAGCTTGAGGCTTGGAATGTCAGCATGGCTAGACCGGGTTCCACAAGTGCCTTGGCACCCATCAGTGATACTGGACAAACTAGGATAAAAGGATCTGACATTACAACAAGTACATATCTTCTGTATATATAAATATAAATATATATATATATCTGTGTGTGTGTGTGTGTGTGTGTGTGTGTGTGTGTGTGTGTGTGTGTGTGTGTGTGCGCACATGCCCATATGTATATGTCCACATAAACAAAGACAAACACACACACACACACACACATGCACACACGCACGCACACACGCACGCACACACAGACGTGCACACACAGACATGCATACACATAGAAAAATTAAGCTTTTTAAAATGGTTAGCTGTTTTGTCCACTGCTAGTCTTCAACTTCCTCAGACAAATTTACTTCTCAAAAACACCTTTTAAATACTCATTTTAAATTACATGACTCTAACCACCATCAGTTAACTTCTTTTTTTAAACCTCTCATGAAACATTTAAGAACAACATGCATCTGTCTTCAGAAATCACAACTTAATGTATTCCCTAGTATAATGCATGCCCGCTGGTATACCTATTACTGCTTTTCTTTTATTTCTAATACAAGTTCCAGATTTCATTTTTGTATTTCCTACCTCTATTTTCTGAAATACTAAATAGATATTGAGAAATGGCAATAACTAAACTGTTTATAGCTTGGGGGCATACACATTTCCCGTAACTATACATATCCTTATTTGTTGAACTTGCTTCTAAGTGTAAATAAATTGTTGTCTAAAACCAGTTCTTCTAACTCTGAATGGCAATAAATTTTATATTTATCCAGTCTTTCTATATTTTGTAGCCATCTTTGTACAGCTTCATAGCCTTCATTAGGAATGAGTGAATATAACAACCTAATGTCAGTTTTTGCTAATAATTCTTATTATTCATAATGACAGTCTTAATTTTTACATAAAATCAAACAAATATCTACTTTAACTTCTGTGATTCTTTTCCGTATTGTTTAAATGACAATCAACCACTGTAAATATGGGTTGAATTTTAGAGGCATTATCACTAACTGTTGGCCTGAACTGGGGGACTTACAGGTTTAAATGTACTTTCAGTATTACAAAAATGCCAGCATTTTTAGATTATTCATAGTACTAAAATCAAACACTTCTTCAGATATTTCTTCTATACCAGACATTAGTGAGTCACATCAGTTATTTCATATGTTTTGGCTATACCGCCATAATACACACTTGAATAAGTAGAAGCATCTGACAATATGTTTTCAATAACAGCACTGTAGGCAACATTTGTCTTGATAATTAATGCCACATCCTTATCCATGTTCATTATTTTTAATGATTTATCAATAGACAATCCATGGGATTCAATAACAATGATGAGGGCGCAACTCTATACCTTTACAATGTAAGCGTGTTAATGAGATGAGCAGCAGTGCTAATAGAATACGCATGCTCCTCATCACACCTACACAGTTGCAAGCTCTTTCTTGGCCAGCTATGGTGTTCATGGCCATGAATAGGTGCGTGCAAGCACCGGCACACAAGGTACAAAAAATGGATCTCAAATAGGCAATGCCCAGATACAAGCACGTTCTGTAGCCCTGACATATTAACAATGAGTGCAAGGAAACAATAATGAATGAGGGGAA
Organism: Protopterus annectens; assembly: GCF_019279795.1. Lineage (NCBI taxonomy): Eukaryota > Metazoa > Chordata > Ceratodontiformes > Protopteridae > Protopterus > Protopterus annectens. The sequence goes on from NC_056737.1 coordinate 889,650,188, forward strand.
GTACAATGTTACACAAAAATGTGTTATAATGATGTAGCAATGTTGGAGAGGGGAAATGTTTAATGTGTACTCATATCCCGCAGGCAAATGTGACAAAAATGTATAAGAAGGATTTCTGACATAAAACCTACAATACTGATTTAATGATAACTACTGTGAATGTCGATCTCACAGTTACACATAAATGATAATGGGCATGCTGATAAAGGATGTGATAGAGACATAAAGCTTCAGTGTAACAAGGGAGAGTGAAAATGTGATATACATGTTAGTTAAATGCTGACTTGAGATAATTAGCAAGGACAGAAGATATGTTACATATATACAAGAATGTATACAATGCAGTTATTGCATATAAGTATGCATATACAGAGAATTGATGTTTCCAGGCTGACAGCACCAATGTATTATTCATCTTACCATGTTTACATAAGATAACCACACAGATAGGATAAACACATAAATGGTCCAAAATCTTTGCGTTTTTGTATAAAACTTCATTAGATGCATCATTTTCTATGAAAACACAAAGTTTTTGGAGTGTTTATGTGTTTATCCTGTCTGTATGCTTATTGTGTGTACAACAAAGCCTCCTGCTTTGGATAAGTTTGGCTTGGTGCTTCTGTTTGCTGGTGACAATTTTACCAAGTTATTTCTCCTTTTGGTTTAGTTATGTATACATAAGAACAAAAGAACCTTACAGCTGTAATGGTAGGCAACTCACAAATAGACATGTTTATGCAAAGAAATGACAATGGAACCAATAGGAATGGGGTTTATCACATATGAGCGTATAATAGACAGGTAAGTGCTGTATGGTTATATAAATGCTACATGCTGATCTAATAACAAACAACATACATACATAAGTGACCAGTGACAAGACTGAGTGGATGATATGTCAGGAGTCCAGTTTTCCTATTGCTGATTTGCAGTCATGTCTGACAGAATAATGCTAGGCATGCTTACATACAGTTACAGAGAATAGTAACAAAGCAGCAATTCAACAGCAGCAATGAAATAGAAAGTGCTGTAACAGAGAACCAACCACATCTCCTGATGGTCTTGTTGCATGCTGTACAGTAAGAAATGTTTATGGAATCACACACTGACATTAAGCTATATACGTGATGGAAACAACTGCAATATTAAACACGTCTGGAAGAAGACATACAATACAGAGCATACTTATCTTGTGTGCAGGTAATGCAGATGAGCAAGGAATGACATAAGAAGCATTTGCATGATGTCCTTTTAGCACACATGCTCAAACAGATATCAGAGAGATGCACAGCAATGATGGGCACCACAGACATATACATATCGGTCACATTCGTAAGAACGCCACTGAAGGGTGTATAGCACTATCATATTATATAAGGTACACTGATGACCCAAAAAGTCACGAGGATCCACCTATTTAGAATGTTTATTGATTAAGTGTTTAATGAATATACATTTTAAATAGATGGATCCCCATGACATTTTTAGCTTTTCAGTTTGTTTAGTGTGTTCATTTGTACTGATGACCTGTTATGAAAATGTCTGAAAAAGCTGATCCTGTGAGTGTGTGTGTAAGCCACTGTTGTCTGACAGAGAGATGTTACCAGATTCAAACCCATGCCTATTATACAAGGCTTTCTCCAGACCCCTGCATTTACAATATGTGCAACATCAGATAGCAATGTAGGCTGTCACAAATAACTGAATTCAGTATGTTAATGCAGGAGATATGGATATAATATGAGCAATAAGATTTAGTCAGAATGCCAGAAGGAAGCTGCACATGTCACCATCCTCACAACACTGAGCATTACAATATTTATTTAACATTTGTTTATCGGGAAAGTCCAACTGGGACAGAGCCCATTTTCAGTGGAGGCCCAGGGAGAAAAACTGCAAATGTATATCTTTGGAACATGGGAGGAAACCGGAGCACCTGGAAGAAACACACACAAATGTGGGGCACCCAGCTGAAAATTGAACAAGACAACCTCTTGTTGGGAGGCAGAAACACTAACCACTACACCACCATATGACTGCTTCTTTAACAAAGTAGCTGTTTCCATCATGTAGGGCACATACTGTCCCAGAAGTGAATGCCAATTCATTTTTGTAGGTACACTATAAATGCAAATGCTTGAAACATGTGCCACAGAAGCACTCACAGCTCGACAAGCCCTGGATAAACATTTCACTGCCATGCAATTATAACCTGTGATGATATATCATTGTCCAACATAAAAATAGATATGAAGAGCTAGCTACAATGGTGTTTATGTAATGTCAGTACATTTATACAATGTTGCCCCTGTCAGGAATTGAACAGCATATCGATTAAAGACCTCACAGTGAAAGTCTTACAACTAGCATGACAATTCTCCTATACTAAATTATTACATCATATGTATGTGTGGTAAACAATCTCTGAGATAGAAAGGGATCATGGAGGGCTCTCACACTGTAAATGGCTACATTATAACTGTGGTACATGTCATTGATGCATTACAGTATAGGTCACAACAATGCTAACAACTATTGAATGTAGTTGTTGAAACACATGAGCATTTGACAACAGGCAGTACATGATATTCTATAAGATAAATGCACCATGGTAGAAATGTCAGTACAGTTGTGACATATGTGGTTATGTGAAGACATTACATCATGTTATTTTCTGCAAAGGATATGTGTTCCTGTAATTGGTGTAGTATGTCAACAATAAACATTGTTGTCTCATTCTCTTGTGCAAGAAGATGACACTTCCTACATATGTTATGTAAGAAACATTAAATCAAATGACATCATTACTCTGAATAAAAGCATTGCTATATGACACATTGTCCTAGCTTTTAGTAAGAAGGATCAACATCTTTATGTGTACAAAGCCAATGAGCTTGACAACAGTGTTAGTGACATTTGCAGTCACAATAATACTGACACAATGTAGTCTTAGCAGTAATGGATGGATTTCAAATAACCAAGGTCACAAGCTAAGGCTCATTTCCTGAGTCACAAGCACCACATGACCATGTTGAGTTACAACTAAGATAGTGCACAGTTAAATGGATGACATCATGACTGTTTATCAGCTGGATGTTTATGCTAAAAAGTGGCTGAAGTGTACAATAACACTGTACAGCTACACATCATACATGTCTTTGCAGAATAGTATACAGATTATGAGGGTGAAAGACACAATCACAGATGGACTACAATATATGACATATATAGCCACACAATGTACAAAGCACACTATCAAAGTCACACAAAACACAGAAGAATGCACACTCCAAATGTGACATACTGCAGGTATGTTAGCAGTATGTAACAATTGTGTGGACAAAAAGTTATTTTCCCTTGTGATGCTAGAATTTGCTGGTGTCTCAGAGTGCTCCTGGAATTCAATCTCATAATTAGAAGGATACATAAAAGGTGGTTATGAGGTAATCAATGGTATATGACAGTAATAAATATCAGACTATTGAAGCAGTGATGGAATGGAACCTCCTACTTATTGACTTACACCATCCATACAGCACATTATCAGCAGCCAGCACTACTGGATAATAATGATTACAACTGAGACATACAGCATCTATGAAGGGATGACACCAGCAGTGTATTGCCAAGGAGATGTATCTGGTAACATTATTTTTACAGCCAATCAGGACTTGTAAAAGTTGCCACTACAAATGAGTGTAAAACAATCATGACTTCATTGGCAGTCAGACTTGCAGAAGTTAAACACTTCTGCATTTGACCAGCCTACCTATTTATGCATTATAGAGAATAGTGTAAGACATGCAGGCACCACAGGAGAAGTCTGACTTTCAAATACCTTCAGTTCACTTGTGAAACAATTACCTCATCAGTGTGTTGAACCAGGGGTGTAGGCAGACAGTACAATGGTGTAATTGTGTGCTCTTATTGATGCCATTCAAAACACCTGCAATTTGAAAATGGAAACGTTCTTCCCCCACCCCACTTAAATGTTTACATTACTTTCCCTCTAAAAACAGTAAATGGCTATCTTTCACCCCATGACACTATTATCCAAAGCCTTATAAATTTGTGGAAACAGTATTGCCTAAAAAAGCAAAGTTTTCTTTAGATAATGCATAGAAAACTGCAATCATTAGATTGCAAACAGTATGCATAGCTACACCCTTCTGTACAAATGAAGTTTTGGATGTGAAAAGTGGGCTTAGGAAATGGTGAAGTCATCTATTATTTTAAAACAATTACACTGAGTACAGGCTGATTAAGCACATAATCAACTACCTGTAAACAACCTCACACACAAGGTTTACCATGTTGGGTATTGAACCTCTTACCTATCTGGTTGCACAATTTAGAGAGCAGTGTATTAGTTGCAAGCACCATAGGAAAAGCCAGACTCTTAAGGAGAAATAGTGCAGTTTTGTCAGGATCACTTCATCAGTGTGTGTTTCACACAGGATGTTTGTGTAAAAGTTGGATTAAGGGATCTGCTCACATTTAAATGCATACTCTTCAGGAGAAATGGAGACAGTAACAAACATTACACACACACACACACACATACACACAAGTCTTGTATAGTGGGTATTAAACCTCTTACCTATCTAGTTATAGAATCTAGAGAGTACTGTGCTAGTTGCAAGTCCAACTCTTACGGTGAGAAATTGCACTTTTGTCAGGATGACCTCAACAGTATATTTTAGAGAGGATGCTTTTGTAAAAATTGGGATAAGGGAGTTGTGAGAATAATTAAATGTATTATTCGTAGAAGAAATGGATACACCACCAAATGACACACACAGTCTGATTCACACACATACACAAGTCTTCGCTGTTGGATATTGAATCTCCTACTGGTCTAGGTTACACAGTCTGGAAAGCACTGTTATTAGTTGCAAGCACCACAGGAGTAATCTAATTTGTTAGGGGATAGATTGGAATTTTGTCATGATGACCTAATCAGTGTTTTTCATACAGGATGTGCCTATAAAAACTGGGATAAGGGAGCAATGAGAACAGTCAAATGTATTATTCTCAGGAGAAGTAGATATACCAAGTTATACACTCAGTTTCACGTAAACACACACACACACACACGCACACACACACACACACACACACACACACACACACACACACACACACACACACACACACACACACACACACACACACAGTCTTCCATGTTGGATATTGATCCTCCTACCTATTTAAGTTACACAATCCAGAGAGCAATGTACTAGTCACAATTACCACAGGAGAAGACATACAACACATATGTGAAATTGGACATTGAAATATTTGTAAAAAGCAATGCTTGGAAGAGATGTTACTGTGCATTACAGGTCATGCCACAAATGCATATGTGTGCAGAAGACAATGTGGCATAACTATTATTGCCACATCTAATGACATGATGTTATAATGAGATGTAGATATTGTCCTTACTATACATTGTGTTACTATGAGGGACACTGCCACATTTCACATAATGGGCAATCATACACATTGACTGTTGCACACCAATGGATAATTAATTAAATATTGATGTGACTTCATGTCAGGATGATTACACACTTGTATTGTCTCATACTTGCACTACATGCATTGGCAAGACAAACATGCAAGTCATACATAGGACAGTGCACTGTAGAATGACAGTGATTGATTTTGTGGAAATAGGTTATCCAAGCTGGTAACACAGTGTAAGTGTAGAGATGGTATAGCAGACATATTACTTCAATTGAATGAATTGAGTCAACATCATTCAGAAATCATGATCATCTTTTGAAACAGTAATATAGACATGCCATGTTGAGCAATATAAATCTATAAATCTGTGATTTTCTTTTTCTGTATGCTTTGAGTGCAGCACTGCTAAAGGGATTTGCACAGCTGATGGTAAAGTGTTAGTGCATGCATAACCATATCATGAAGTCTTGAACTTCCAATTTATTTACTTATTTGACATTTGGTAACCAGGAAAGTCCAACTGGGAATATATTACCTGTTTTCAGTGGAGGCCTGGGGAGAAAAGCTCCACATAAAGACAGACAGAGAAGAAATTTAAATACAAGACAACCAACAGTGAGAAATTACATATGGTAATAAATTATGTAGATTATAAAAATACATGTACTATAAAAAATACATAGTTGGCTACAATATTTTACTAGCACAAATTAACAGGACTTTACCAGCAAGAATTAAACCTAAAGTTTACCTTCTGGTTGAAGGTGATACAGAATGAACAGATTGAATGGTGGAGGAAGAAAAATAGTGAGAGAGAAGAAGGAAGTATAAAGGTAGAGAGTTCTGGGTTGAAAGGTAATAGAATTGTGGTGAACAGGAAGAACAGAAGTTAATAGGACTAGCAGGATGTTAAGGACATGACAAGATGATAGGTAGGAGAAGAACATGAGCATTCCCAACATTTGGAAAGATGTTCTATAAGGAGTGACTTGAAAGTTTGACAGTGAGGAACTTGTCTACTAGTTAGTGGCAAGGTGTTCTAAGCTTTGGCTACAAAGTAAGAGTAGAGATTTAGGCCACTGGACCTCAGAGGTTTATAAATAAATAGAAGTTGTTTTTCTGAAGACTGTAGATCCTAATGAGGCAGACAGTATTGTAAGATGAAGGAGATGGCAGGAGAAACTAGGGCATTATTATTTATGAGTAAGAAGTAGCCGGTTCATCTGTAGTTGCAGTGGAAATTCCAGCCAGGTAAGCAGCTTAAGAGATAGGCAGTGATGAGATTTATGAGGTTGACCTGTGGCAAATTTTGCTATTATGTTGTAACATTGGTTGAGTTTGATTTTCAGGGAGGAGTTGAGGTTAGTTAGAACAGGGAAGGCATAAAGAATGGAAGGTAAGAGTATGTGGTGGTGAGCTTAGCTTTACATGAGTTAGTTAGGTAGGAATTGTTTAACCCTATATAACATGCCAGGTTTTTGACGGGTTAATTTGATAGTGTTATTTATATGCGAGTCAAATTTGAGATTGCCATTAATAGCAACACCTAGTAGTTTGGAATGAGGGACAAACTCAATTGCTGTGTTCTTTAGTGATGAGATTCTGAAGGTTGGTTTGTCAAAAGAATGTTGTTTAGGAAAGAATAACAGGAGTTTAGTCTTCTTGGGATTAAGTAAGAGCTGATTATTAGTAAGCCAGGTTTCAATGGAATTGAAAGTCGTCTTGTGTTAAAGTTTGTAGTTAAATAAGATTGTTAGAAGAGTAGATTAGAGTAGAATCATCAGCATACTGGATTAGAGTTGCTTGTTTAGAGGCAGATGAAAGGAAGGTAATAAATATATTGAAGAGGAGAGGACCTAGGATGGAGCTATAAGGAGCACCGGTGATGACCGGTAGATAAGGTGAGTAGAGTCCCATTTGATGGACTGATGTCTGTCAGATAAATAAATAGTTAGATATTTCAGTAGAATTCTCACCCTTATGAAGGGGTATCATGACGAACTTCTTCCAGAGGGATGGGATGTAAGTTTCATTAATAGATCTATGAATGAGTATAGAGACAGCGTAAGCTATGGCATTTACACTACTGTCGTTCATATGTACAATGTACCACGTGAACAGCAAGAATATCCTAGTAGTCACAGTTTTCATTGACCTGTCAAAAGCTTGTGATATTGTTTTTTACAATAAATCCCTCCAAACACTCATCATATGATCTCTCCTGGTTCTTATCACTCCTAAACATGTAGGATCAACAAGTCACAATCTGCATCAACTTTCTTCTTTATCCATTTAGTAGTAGATACCCCCCAAACAAGATCCACCTTAGGACCTGTTCAAGCCAACATCTTCATCAATGACCTGCTCTTACACTCTCACAGCTCCTCCATTATCCAATATACTGATGAATCTACTATAATCTGTTATGCTAAAACTGTCTTTCAGCTTTTTCCGGTTAGGGGTCGCAACAGTGGAACTCTAGTCCACTAATGATTGGCAGTGAATTTTTATGGTGTTGAGTTGCCAACCTAGCACCCAACCTTTAAAAAAGGCACACCCACGCACCTACCAGCATGTCTTTTTAAAGTGAAGTCAACCATGGGGAGGACATGCAGACACCACACAAAAGGCATTTCAGTCAAGAATCGAACCGGAGAACCTCTTGCTATGAGGCAACAACCCTAACCGCTGCACCACAATGGCTAATCTGTTATGTTAAAACTATGGAATAATATTCATGTAATGCCCAGTCATTCTTCTCATCAATTGAATCCTACCTAAAAGACTCAAACCTAATTCCTAATGCCAAAACAAAAGCAAACTTAAGCTACTCACTCCAAAAAACTATCAGAACTATGACTCCAGCTTTTCCATATTATCCTATAATGCCATTCATATTTAATTTCTTTCTCACACTAAGTTTCTAGGTATGTAAATGTAAAACTTGATGTTCACATCCATTAGGCTACACAATGTGTGTGTGTGCGTGTATATATATATATATATATATATATATATATATATATATATATATATATATATATATACACACACACACATGTACATACCTACATATATGCCAACAGTACCAAATTAAATCATTACTAAAAAAAAAAAAAAATATATGCACCAGCAGTATAAAATTAAATCCTTTCTTACTGACCATACCAGGAATTGTATTGCTACTCCTTTTGCCCACCCTGTTATAAGCTATTTTAGTCTTTAGCAACATTCACACCTTTCAACTCTCAAAACCTGTGCAGAATGACCACAAAATTGTCAAATTAGCTACAAATCTACCAACAGGAATTCATCACTGCATTCTAATCAGATAACTCAGGGACATGAATTTTCCAACATCCTTTGACTCAGTCAACTGAAACTTGCTCATAAAATAGTATAACATGCAGAAGTGTACCACTCCTTATCCCTTATTATGTCCTGATACTGCCCTTGTCACACACTCAGACCTTCAGACAATTACTTTGCCTCAATCACTCCAGCTAATAACTCTCATGATAACATACTATACTCCTCTGCTATATCCAAATTTTGGAACTCCCCTCCTGCACTACTTTATGAAACTAGTGAAGCCCCTCAATTTAAAAGGAGATACTGAAGTCCCCAAGGATAGTAATGTCTTGAGTCCCACCAGCTTGGTGTTTCATGGACACGATATGAAGACTCATTCAAGGTTGGGAGATTATTCATTCTAGTAAGTTGTTTGCAAATGATGTTATCTTTCTCATGTCACGTAACAGTGTTCTTTGGCATGCATACAAACAATTCACTGTAAAACTGGAGCTAGCTTTGATGAAAATCAACCATTTCAAATTCAGAGGACATAGTTTTCTTTCAGAATAAGTGATGAATGTCAGCTTTGTCAAAATGAGGAGTTCAAGTTTCTTGGGTCTTACTCATGAGTCAGGGTAGTGGCCATTAGCTTAAAGACCATCTGACAGGTGACAGTCCTACTGATGAATGCATTGTTGTGCTGAAAGGAAAGCTGTGTCAGATGACAAATACCAAAGTGTACTGTTCAGTCTATGTCCTATGCTGCCTAGGATTAAGAGCTTTGAGTAGTGATTAAAATGATGAGACTTCAGATAAAGGCAATGGAAATGAAATTCACTCACTCAGCTGCTGAGTTCACTTTCTACATCAAAATGAATAGATTATCAGTGAGAGATAACCTCATAAGATATCTACTGCTCTTTCAGGTTGAACAGAACCAGCTAAAATGGTGTGGGGCACTACTAAAGATGCACACAAAGTACTTCTATCAGGCAATATGCCAGTAATGGCCCACTAGGAGGATGTTATGGTGTAGATGTAGGACATGGTAAATAGGATTGAATCCTTCAAGTTGCTTTAGAATGCTTGATTAGTTCATCTACATTTTTTTGAGTGTTAAATAAACAAGTTATGTACTCACTATAACTATGCATCTGTGTTGTCCATTTCTATTCTTCCTCAATGAATGGGTCTGGGATCCAACCCCTGGATCCAACTTGTCCACTTTTCTCTAGATTCTAGGATCTGACTTTCAAGCTTCTCCCTTTACCCATAATGCCCCTGGCCACTGCATTACCTCAGATCGACTTTGCTGCTACTATACTGTCTTTGAAATATAAAACATAATCATAATACTGCAGAAAGTGGAATAGTAACAAAACAGGAGCTCTATCAGGAACTGTGGCTCCTAGCAAAAAAATTCATCAGGTCACTCCCAAAGACATGGATAGGGGGAAGATGGGAGTGGACGTTAAGGAAGAATGAAAATGGACAACACAGATGCATGGTTATGGTAAGTATATAACTTTATATCTGATGTTGTCATTTTCATTTGTTTCCCAATGAATGGGATAGAGTCCCCAGCTATGGTAATCTTGGGTGACCCTCATGGAAGGATGTTCCAGAGAACCACAGAACCAAATGCAGCCCTTTTTCTGAAGAGGATATTCAACTTGTAATGAGCAATTAAGGTATGAACATTAGACCAAGTGGCAGCTGCACAAATATCATCAAAGGAAGCTCTGGTCCAAAAGCAGCTGACATAGCCATTGACCTAGTTGACTGTGCTTTTGGTTGTCTTGGCAAGGTTAAACCTTCTGAATAGTAAACATGTGAAATACAATCCCCCTCTCTGCGCGTGGCTGCTGAGCAATCCCTGGCATCTACATTTGTATATCACTCTGTGCAAACCTATTATACTCACCTTATCCACTACCAACTGTGCCCTATCAGACACCAAAGACCAGCAGTATCCACCTACCTATACCTGCCTGGGTATCTCCTCACCTGTGTAATCTAACGTCCTTGGACTATCCACTACCAACTGTGCCCTATCGACAACCAAAGCCTACCTATACCTGCCTGGGTATCTCCTCACCTGTGTAATCTAACGTCCTTGGACAAAAAGCCTAAGATTCTGTGCAAACCTATTATACTCGCCTTATCCACTACCAACTGTGCCCTATCGGACACCAAAGACCAGCAGTATCCACCTACCTATACCTGCCTGGGTATCTCCTCACCTGTGTAATCTAACATCCTTGGACAAAAAGCCTAAGATTCTGTGCAAACCTATTATACTCACCTTATCCACTACCAACTGTGCCCTATCGGACAACAAAGACCAGCAGTATCCACCTACCTATAACTGCCTGGCTATCTCCTCACCTGTGTAATCTAACATCCTTGGAAAAAAGCCTAAGATTCTGTGCAAACCTATTATACTCACCTTATCCACTACCAACTGTGCCCTATCGGAGACCAAAGACCAGCAGTATCCACCTACCTATACCTGCCTGGGTATCTCCTCACCTGTGTAATCTAACGTCCTTGGACAAAAAGCCTAAGATTCTGTGCAAACCTATTATACTCACCTTATCCACCAGACACCAAAGACCAGCAGTATCCACCTACCTATACCTGCCTGGGTATCTCCTCACCTGTGTAATCTAACGTCCTTGGACAAAAAGCCTAAGATTGTATGTCACAAAGTAATTTTATTTTCTCCCTATACTTTATGCATATACTAGTCCACTACACATCCTAGGTGTACTTGTTAAACTGCCATATCTGCCAGCAGCCATACCCCCCCCTGTCTACTACTGTTGTACTCCCTGCCTGACTCTAAGACTCTGTAGCCCCCAACCTTCTTTCCAAGAACCCTCTAACCTCCCCCTACTCCATTACTTTTAGTTTCATTTGCATCTAACTGCTGCAATCTCCTTACTGGGTACTTTCAGACTTTGACCAGTAGATGGCAGTCTTTACCCACCTCTAATTTTCATTATTACTCTTCCTACCTCATACTTTAAACTTTTCATGCTTGTTGCACTTTTCTCCTTTTACCATCATCTTCCATAGTCCTTTTTAACCTTGTACCCAACTCCTCCATAGTCCCTATAAACCCTGTATCTAACCCTCCTCTCCACCTTCACTACTCCCAAGTTAATCTTTATTCTCCCAAGCTCCCCCTCTCTCTGTTTGCATTTCCCCCTTCCTCACACTCACAACATCTGCCTTCTACTTATTGACTCCTGATCTTACCTTCCACCTTATTGTTTTTCTCACTGCTTTTACCTTACTTTGGACTGCCCCACTCCGTTCGCCCTACGGGCTCACTCCACTCCCCTACCCTACCCCCTATTCCCACCAACCCCCAGTAGTCCTAAACTTATACTTCAACAAACACTCCCCTTTTTTCTAAACTATCACAAACATTCTCATCACTAGGCCACTCCCTTATCACTATCTCTCCGTATTAGTCTTAATTACCTCTCTCAAGTATCACTCCCTCACCTATCCTAACCATCCTCAATACTAGCTACTTCCCAAATCCACCTCCTTCTCAACCTCCACTTATGTCTTTTTGATTATTACAAACCCTGCTCTATCTAGTGTAACTTTCTCTTCCATTTCTTCCAGCTCACACACACACTCAAGCTAACCGCACCCCATATTTACTCAATACCATGGCTCCAACACACAAAACTATTTTTGCACATACACTACTCTTAACTACAGTAATAGCCTCTCTTACTATACCTTATTTACTCACCTTCTTTGAAAATCTTACTCTATCTGTACATAACCATCATTTCCAACAAACTTCTCCATCTTCTTTCATCTATACCCTTATCCACAGTAACATAACTAGTACCTCTAATTATATACTACCAAAATATCACAGAGCAACCCACATGACTTATTTCACTATTAAAAATAAATTTAATAATTTCAACAAAATCTTTAAATTTCTATACTATAACCAACATAACCTCCTCCTAGACGGTGATATTCATCCAAACCCTGGCCCCACTAATGACATTAGCAATAACCTTAATAATGTCACTGTACCTAAAACCTCTACAATAGCTAAAACACCTAACTCCCTCCTAATAGCTCACCTGAATATTAGAAGTATTAACAATAAAATTTCCCACCTACATGCACTCCTTGATTTGTACTCATTTGATATGCTATGTCTCACAGAATTCTGGCTAAAACCATCTACCCTAGACCAGGAAATTACCCCTCCAGGATATAATATCCTTAGACATGACCGTATAAACAAAAAAGGAGGAGGCATAGCCATTGTCTATAAATCAAATCTCCATATTTCCCTTTTTAATGTGCTTCCATCACTTGACACCAAATCTGAAGCACTGTCTATCAAACTCAAAATCAACAATTCCAAATTGATCTACCTAATTTGTATGTATGAAAAAAACAAACAAAAACAATGTTCAGTGCCTCAAATATCTACCCCTGGTAACAATACTAATACTCTTGAAAACATACTTAGTTACCTATCTACCCAACTACCCCAGGAGACCATTGTACTAGGTAACTTTAACATTGACTGGTTCACCTGCAGTACCCAGAACCCTACTAACCACATTAATCTCTTTGGATTCTCTCAATTAATAACCACTCCTACTAGAATCCACAAACCTAGCAGGAAAGAATCTACACTTGACTGGATCCTTATCAATAAACACCCTAGCAACTATACTCCAGGTACCCTCCCTGACAATATCAGTGACCATATGCTTACCTATATTACAAGACAAAAACTTCATATCTCAACAACTCATAATCTCAAAACTTACCGCTCAAAAAATACTTTAATCCAGATAGCTTCCTAAATGAATTGCAAGCATGTGACTGGTCACCACTAACCCATCTTGAACTTGATGAGGCTGTGACCTACTTCAACACTAACTTTCTTCAAATCCTGGACTACCATGTACCTTATCGCTCTACTAGAATAAGAACAAAAACGCTCCTTGGCTAACTAAACAAACTAAGCAAAAAATGCTCCTTAGAAACAAATTCTGGGCTAAATGGAGAACTACCAAATGTCCATCTGATCATCTCAGCTTTAAACAATTAAGAAATGCTACCAAAAAAGACACTCTTAGAGACAAAAAAGACTTCTACCTTCACCTCCAACAATCCAGTCAACAAACCCCACAAAAATTTTGGTCAGGAATAAACAAACTTCTTCAGCCAGGACACTCTCCTACTCCTCTCCCATCTTGTTTCAACCATGATAATTCCAACCAGATCCCTAATGCCTTTAACAACTACTTTACAGAAGCCATACAAACCCTAGCCAATTCTCTACCTCCCTCTTCCACTTCCCTACCAAATACCTCCAAGTCTTCAACTCCTACATTTCACCTACAACCTGTAAGTACATCTCTAATCTATAAACTACTTAAAAAACTAAAACCTTGTTCCCCATCGGCTGACCATCACCCATCTGAATACCTACAAATTGCCGCAAAAGCTATACACTACCCCATATCTATCCTTATTAACAGAACTATTTCTGAAGGTAAAATTCCTACCATCTGGAAAGTATCCCACATCATCCCTCTTCATAAAGGTGGATCTTCTACTGAGTTTTCTAACTTTTGACCTATTGCCTTACTCTCCCCATTATCTAAGATAATGGAAAAATGTATTCATAAACAACTACTTAAACCACCTACTACAAAATAACCTACTAGCAAATTGCCAACATGGCTTTAGACCATTCCACAGTACTACAACTGCTCTTCTATCCTTCACCGACTCTCTAAATAAAAATCGTAACAATAACCCCTCCTCCTCTGCACTATTTATTGACTTGTCAAAAGCCTTTGACATGGTCAACCATAACTTACTTCTAAACAAACTAAATTCATATTCTCTGAATCCACAAGCATTACAATGGTTTAGGGGATACCTTACAAACAGACAACAAACAGTACTTTGGGATAACAATCTGTCGTCATTACTTCCAGTTAATATTGGAGTCCCACAAGGCTCTATCTTAGGACCCCTTCTTTTTTCCTTATTTATTAACGACCTTCACTTCAACATACCCCAAGCTACCTACATTCAATATACAGATGACTCAACCTTAATATGTACTGCTAACAACCTAGCCTCCCTCCAGTCACTTACCCAAACTGTATTCCAAAATGTCGAAAACTGGTTTATGCAACACTGCCTCCTCCTTAATCCCAAGAAAACAAAACTACTGCTTTTTACTCCAACTCATAAATCACCCAATCCATTCTTCTCTATAACCTCTAATAATGCTACCAACATAATCCCATATACTACCACCCGTCTACTAGGTGTTACAATTGATAATCGGCTTAACTACGATGTCCATATTAACTCCACCATAAAGTCTGTTAACAAAAAAACTTGGGACTCTCTATAGAATTAAACCCTTCCTTACCTCTTCAGCCAGGAAAACTATTGCCCAGACCCACCTCATTTCTACCCTGTTCTACGCCACCGCCATTTATACTTCTTCTTCTTCTTCTTCTTTCAGCTTTTTCCCAGTTAGGGGTTGCCACAGCGGATCATCTGTCCGCTCATGATTGGCAGTGGAGTTTTACAGTGTTGAGTTGCCAGCCCGGCACCCAATCTTCCACAGAAGGCACATACACGTGCACACTCACACCTAGGGCCAATTTAGAGTGTCCAGTCCACCTACTGCATGTCTTTGGGATGTGGGAGGAAACCGGAGCACCCGAAGGAAACCCATGTGACCACAGGGAGGACATGCAGACTCCGCACAGAAGGCACCTCAGCCGAGAATCGAACCAGAGAACCTCTTGCTGTGAGATGGCAATGCTAACCACTGCACCATCGTGGCAGCCCTGCCTCCGCCATTTATACTAAACTATCAAAAACAACCTCTCCAAACTTTCCACCTGTTATAATAGCATAGCTAGATTCATCACATGCTCTCCCTTTAAAACTCACCACTGCCTTAACCTTAAACAACTAGGATGGCTAGAACTACAGAACCATATACTCTGTAAACAGTTACTTATCACTCAAAAGATCCTGTACTACCCCAATAATACCCCTATCCTCACTGATAGGATTTCACCATATAAAAAACTAGCTACACTACGTTCTGCCAATAAACTTCTGGTATCCTTGATCAAATTAAACAACAAAGCTGGTGACTCCCTTTTCTCTAATACTTCAGGTAAAAACTGGAATCTGCTCACTCCTGAACCATCTACCCTAGCTTCTACTTCTCTATTCAAAAAACATATTAAAGAACATCTTAAAACCCAGTGGCTCTGTCCTTGTACTAACCCAGACTGAAATCTTCTGCCCCTCCTGCTCAAACCCCTTTCCCCACTCCCTAACCTATGCCTCCAAACCTACTTATTTTTCTTTTTATATGAAGTATACAAATACAAGGATCTTACTCTGTTTTGCTCATATCTACTTTTGTGTATAGAACAATGTTTTTTTTTATTTTTTATTTAGCTTAACCTTTAGTAAAATGTCTATAGTCCATAATGTTATTATTATATTTTTCATTTAACCAATGCTACCTCAGTAATGTTTTTATACATGTCTTTGTTACATATTGTTAACTTTGTTACTGTTCATGCCTGGAGCTTTTCTCCCCGGCCTCTACTGAAAATGGACATATATCCAGTTAGACTAGCCCGGTCAACAAATGTAAAATAAAATAAAAATAAATAAATAAAAAATCTGTTATCCACTTGGCCAGTGTAGTTTAGTTTTGATGATGGTTTTCCCAATTTGTTATTGGCAAATGAAACAATTGGTCAGTTTTTCTAAATTCCTTCATGCTATGAAGATAGAAATGAAGTTGCCTATGTACATCTAAAAGGTGTATCATGTATTCCCCTTTATTGACAAATTTAGGAAAGAAAACTGGCAAGTTAATCACTTGATTGACATTTGTTTCAAAGGCAACTTTGGGTAAAAAGCAAAGATTAGTATTGTAAGGTAACCTATTTTCATGGAAAATCAAATAAGAGGTTTTGAAGAGAATGCTTGAAGTTCAGAGACTCACCTCATGGAAATTATAGCCATAAGAAAGACTGTTTTCCAAGAAAGAAATCTGAGATCTGCTTTAGCCTAGGACTCAAAGGGTGATTGTACTAAACTCTGTAATACAACAGTAAAATCCCAAGGTGGAGTGTGATCCTTATCAGAGGTCTAAGCAAAAAGGAGCCTTTAAGAAATGCCTTACATAACTTGGATGAAGCTAGAGGGGAAGCATTATCTCTGATTTGGTAGTTAGAGATGGCTGCCAGCTGAACTTTGATGGCGGAGAAACTTGCACCACTTTGAAAAATAGAGGCAAGAAAATCTAAAACAGCAGGGATTGGAGCGGAGAAAGGATCCAGCTCTCTCTGATGAAAACAACAACAAAACGTTTTCCATTTACTCTTATAAATCTTTCTTGTAGATGGCTTCTGAGATGAAAATAAAATTTGGTGAACAAGAGAGGAAAGCCTGGAATGTCTATCCATCATTGGAATTGGAGAAGCCATGCGGTCAACTTGAAGCCTGCAATGTCCGGATGTGTCATCCCTGACAGATGTGAAACGAGGTCTGGACTGGGATCCAGTGTCCAAGGAGGACATAGTAGATGAGATCATAAGAAGGGGAACCAAACTTGCCGAGGCAAGAAGGGGGAAATGAAGATTACCTTGCTTTTCAACTGGAGTGCTTTCTGAAGGAATTTGGGGATTAGAGGCAGGAAAGGATAAGCATAAAGAAGTCCAGAGTGCCATACATAGACTAGAACATCTCCCATTGACTGTCTCTGAGGGGGAATTAGGGCAAAGAACCTGCTGCATTTGTTGTTGAGGGGAGATGTGACTAGATCACAGCAAGGCTGACACCATTCAAGGAAGATCATGTTTTCCACTGATTGATTGAGAGACCACTTGTAAGGCATTAGGATAGTTCTGATGAACTTGTTTGCTAGAATGTTGGATTTCTCCAGTATGTGCATCACTACAAGAAGGTGTTTGGATGACATCACCCACTGCTAACTCTCAAAGGGGGTAAGATCTGGTTTTCCCTTGTTTGTTGATATACCAATCTACTGACATATTGTCTGTTTGGATAGCAATTTTCTCTAGATGAAGATAGTTCTGAAAGGTTTGCAATGCTAAAAGGACTGCTCTCATCTCTAAGACACTTATATGCAATTTGATCTCTTCTTGGGATCATGTGACTTGAACAGTCCATCCCAAGAAATGCCCTGCACTCCAATTGGCAGGTGTCTGTGGTCAATGTAGTATTTGGGGGAGAAAGGATAAAGGGACATCCTTGACAAATCTCATCTGAGTGAAAACACCACAGTAGAGAGTCCTTGCAAACTTGAGATAGTTTTATAGGATGTTCCAAAGGCTGTCAAAGTAAGGATCATTGTACTACCAGAGTCCACTGGGGGATTTGCACATGAATAGGAACAGTAAGTATCAAGGTAATTGCAACAGCCATCGACCCTAGGGCTTTGTGAATCAGTTTTGCTGGGAGAGAGGGGTGAGAAAGAGCCTGTCTGGCATGCAATCTCAAAGCAAGAATTCTGTTTTGTGGTAAGCGAATGAGATGATTGACTGTAACTTGACTAGTCCCTATGAACTCCAAGACTTGAACTGGTTAAAGATGGGACTTTGAAATATTGATAGTGATTCCCAGGGATTGGGATAATTGAAGTAAGTAATCCCTGGCTTTTTCTATGAGATGCATGGTTGCTGCAGTGATGAGCCAGTCATCTAAATAAGGAAACACCTTGAATCCATGCAGTGTTAGATGGGCTGCCACCACTGTTATACACTTGGTGAATATTCTGGGGTTGTGGTGAGACAGAAGGGCAGTATTCTGAACTCATAATGACTGGCTCCCAGCAGGAAGCGTAGGCATCTTTAGAGTGCCTGTTCATTTTGATGTGACAGTATGCGTTCTGAAGATCTACAGAGCACATCTAGTCATCCTTCTGTAACAGAGGCATAATGGACTGAACCATGACCATCTGGAACTTGGAATTTTTACAAACTAGTTCAGATAATTCAGATCCAAGATAGGTCTCAGGTCCCCTGTTTTCTTTGCCACTGAAAAGAGCCTTGAATAAATTCCAGATCCTCTTTGATCTGGTAGGTCCTCTTGGATGACCCTTTTGTCTCACAGCTTTTGAATCTCTAGAGCTGCTAACTCTTACTGATTGGGTGCAACATCAGGGAGATGTTTTCTTTAATTTGAGGGAACTTGGAAAAAAGGAATGAAATATCCTGTGGATATGATCCTTTGCACCCAAGAATCTTTTGTGATGGCTGTCTAGGTGTTTAGGTACAATGATAAGCACCTCCCGACTACCTCAATATAATAACAGTTAAGTAACCCTTAAGGAGCACTAAAAGGGGCTGTCCAAGAGGGAATCTCAGAACCTCTGGTTTTGCAGACCCCCTCTGCTGCATGGGCAGCATCTTCCATTGTTATTATTTCTCCCTCTGCCTCTGGGAGAAAAAATCCCTGAGTGATTCTTGATAAGGTCCTTGAAAGTTCTGGAACAACATTTTCCTACCATCACATTGATTGCTAGAAAGGGCTCTCTGCGGGGTAGAAAAATGGATTCCCATGGCAGACAAGGTCTTTTCATCTTGATCACTACCTGAAAGTATCTCTTTAATGTGGGCCCAAACAGAAAAGAACCATTGAAGGAAGCATTGATGAATGACATATTTAAGGGCTCTGTAAAATCACACAATGGCATTCAGGCATGTCTCCTAATGGCTATGGCTGAACCTGTGGCCTGCGAGGAACCCTTTTTTGTGTCTTCTGCAACAACTATGGCATCTATGGGAATTTCCTTACTCCAATAATGGCTGTCTTTAGGTGCTCCAAGAATCTTATCCAAACACCTGAAAATCAGTTCTAGGGTGTCCGGTTCCTTCCATGACCAGCTTGAGACAAGATCTATAAGCTCATCCGCCAAGGTGGAGGTAACCCTAGATGTAAATGGACCTGACCCAAAGGCTTCTAGAAACACCAACTTTTCCTGGAAGGGGTTTTGGAAGACCAACCACCTTTTTGGTGTAGGATTTCTAGAATTTCTCTGACGGAGATGTCTTCTTTTGGAGATCTAGGGGACCCTTCCCCTTCATCAAAATTGGTGTCTTCTGTCAAAAATTCCTCAGGGGAATCTAAGTGTCTCCTTTTACACAACCTCTCTCGGTAGACTTCTTCAGTCAGTGCTCTGGAGAGGTTTCAGAAGATGTGGGGAGTTCCCTAACTGGAACTGCCTGGAAGTTCTAATGGGCTGGCTGTCCCTGTGGAGTAGGATGAAGAAACAGGATCAGAAGAGGGAACAGGGATTGGACCTGTAGAAGTAAAAGTCAAAACAGCTCTTAGGTGAGAGAAGACCCTCTCCTCCACCTCAAAGGCAGAGGGATGAGAACAAGCTGAGGTCAACTTGACCGGACCTGAAACTCTTGGTTCAGACAAACCAGGACTCACTCTGACTCTCCACTCTGAGGGAGGAGTCAGAGCCGAGCTCTATAGTGCCAAGGCCCAGAGGGGAAGTAAAAGCTCTGAAAGCTTCAGAGTTAAGGTCATTCCCTCAGATCCAAAGCTGATGTTTCAGCTCTGAGATATATCCTGTTCAAGGTGAGTCAGAGCCGAATGGATCTGGGAGGTAGCTAGAGTCAAAGATAGGGGCATCTTCAGATCCAACAGTTTGATTCTTAGAGATCTTAGATCTGAGGGCACTGAAACAGAAGGTCAGATGGGAGAAGAAGTAATAATGGTATGTGAGGGAGGTTTAAGGCTCATGGATCCAATGGGAGATGGAGACGGTAAGACTCCCATCTGGATCTGTGTTCTGAGAAATTTTCTTATCAACCTATCCACTTCTGCTTTGGAAAGACTTTGGGAGGACCTGATCAAAGAATAAGTGAAAGGAAGTAGAGAAGACTTTCTTTGGGTCTCTTCCCAGAAAGGAGACTTTAGTCCTGGGAACACTGGCTCAGGAGAAAAATGAGGGCTTTTGAGCAAGGGACACTTTGTGATTGAAGTCTTCAGATCCGACAATTTCAGATCTGAGTGTTTGGACATCTTAGCTGGACACTCCAATGTCAGAGCAGATTTGGGAGACCTGACAGGAGAGAGCTTTCTATGCTCCCTGGGCTCCTTGGATTTTGATTTTGGAAAGGGGGTTTGAGCCACTGAAGTAGACATAGTAGAAGAAGTTGCAGAAGCAGGGATAAGGCCCTTAAGCACCAATTTGTTGCATTGATCACTGATGGCTCTGGTGTTGAAACCAGCACAAATATTACAAGAAGTACTGTATCTAGGTCAGCAGGGCATAAACAGTAAATGCACTCCCTGTGGGCATCAGAGTTAGGTATCTTGTGCCCACTGGAAGTGCACTTCTTAAATATAGTAGGCTTTTTAGCCATTGCTATAAAGTATGCCTAATGGCAAAAGTTCAGTCAAAAAGTGAAGCAAGACTTTTTTTATATTAAGGCAGAGATAGAAAAGGAAAGTTATGCCAACAATGGTACAGAGAAGGTAAAACAAGGGGGGGGGGATTACCTGCAGTGGTAATGAAGAATACCAAAAAGGTATAGAAAGTTATTAAAAAAGATAAAGCTAGCTTATCAGATAAAGAAAGGATGCTATAAAAGGTGACAACAAGGAAAAATAGCTTAAATTCTTATGTTTTACTCACTATCCCAAAACACAAAACTGTTGAACTTGAGAGAACGCAATCCTGCCTGAATCGTTAGAGTAACAATTGAGATCTGAGGTAATGCAGTGGTCAGGGGCATTATGGGTACAGGGAGGAGCTTGGATCCTAGAATCTAGAGAAATCAGCTGAATTGGCTCCATGGGTCAGATCCAAGACCCACTCATTGAGGAACGAATGAAAATGGCAACATCAGATCTGCAGACTTAACCAGATGAAACAAGTTGGTCAAACCTTTAGCTTACCGAATCCTGTTAAAAATAATTTTTGCATAGGGCAAGCCCACTAGAAACCCCCATGTTGGAGGTCTTTGTCCAAATATGCTCCTTGCTTCCACAGGTGCACAAACACAGGGAAAAGACAAAAGGCCACACATAATGAATTACTGCTGGCATAACAACAGAATCCACTCTGCCAGTGGTTCCCTATATAACACTGTGATTAAGGAGAAGAATATTGGGGAATTCAAATCTGTGAATTGAAACATTGAGTTTAAACTGGATGAAATGTAGTGTAATGTGCCTGAAGATCTCATAGGATGTGTCAATGCCTGCTGCCTTTGACAGGGAAGGTTGATCTGCCTGCTCAGCTTGCTATCTCTAAAATTCTCACCAAGACAAGCAGTTTTGAAAATGGATAGATTGATCAATGTGCAGGTACTTCTATATTTGCATAGTTTTTTCTCCTTGTACACATTTCAAAATGCATTCTGTCATAAGAGCTATTGTGATTGTATATGGGTATTTGCATCTATTTATAAATTTTTAAATTCTGCCTGGCACTTTAATTGCTGATTGTTTACTTACCATTAGACATCGAACTGTATGAAACTGAGAGCACTTTAGATATGAGTTAATTATTTATTTTAATGTCCCTAGCTTGTACTGCAAATAAATGTTATTTCCAATTATTGCCAGCATTATATGTGATATACAATTTAAGACTTCTGATTTATTGCCTTCTTATTGACAATGCTTTATCAAAGTTGTCACTGGATAATAAAAAGTTATACATCTTCCACAGTAATAATATTTAGAGGATTTGATTAAATAAATAGGAGCATTTGTTTAAATGAACAGGTTTAGCATTATGCTTTACATAGAAAAGCAAAGGAAAACATAAAAAAACATCTTTTATAACTTTTATTTGAATATCATTCTGCGCATACATAATGCATGTAATACATGAACGTGTGATGTGATGAAACTATCCATGCATTACAATACATTTGTATGACTAATAAACCACAATATTTTTTGAGAAAATATTAATTTAAATGTGGTTTATGTGGCTGGGCAAGTGTATTCATTAATGCTTCTGAGAGCAACAAGTCAGCAAAGAGAATGATGATGATGATGCATTACCATTGCTTTTAAGTAATTTTAAGCTTCGTGTTTATGAATTATTTTATTATATCTAAGAATTTTCTGTGAGTTTTTTTCCCTTGTGGATTATTATATACATTCTTACCTTGTACAGGTACACATAGTACTTTAAATAACGTGCTTTATTCAAGTTGCATTCTATCTGTCCATCTTGTTCTTGAGTCTCAGACAAATTTCATTTTCTGACCAGAATATACTTATAAATAAATGTCTGTGCAGTCACTGGATCAGAGTAAGAAATCCTAGACATGGTATTGCAGTCAAATAACAGCTGAAAGACAGAAACACTCACCCCAAGGCTAGTAGTACTGTAATAACAAGTGCAAGGCTTCTCCTAGCTCAGAACTTATATGCAAGGCTTTCTGATTTACTACTGCAGCCAGTGGCATCTGTGATTATTACTTGAGATATATCTGATGCTGCTAGACAAATCTCCTGTGAGCTGTTCTGCTGGGAGGTCACAGGAGATATTTACTCTTAAAATCTGAACACATGTATAGCTTAAATTGTATTATGAGGTATAGACTTGTTGTTTTGCACTCATGTACTAAAGCCTTTGTTCTCCATACTATACATTTACATAAATGCCAGTGCTTTCTATATCCAGTACTCATAAGCTACCTTTTTCTGCTGAACTGATCAAATAACTCCTATACACTTAGTTTTCTAAAGCAAAATAAACAGTAAAGCAATGGAGGTCATCAAGTTTATTCAACATGAGTTTTTGAAAATGGAATACCTTTATTGTAGATTCACAAAATATTATGGATTTGATTTACTTTTTTTCCTATCTATCAGACTGACCAAAACAATACTAAGATAAAAAAATGTAAGGTCTCCAGTGTATGCCGAATGCTTAGAAAATGTTTTTGCATTTCACAAGAAATGCTGGATACAAACCAATATTATAGTTTACTAAAATAAATCGGACATTTAAATCAACAGGAAGTTTTTTGCACAACAAAATTAAATGATTAGTGGTCATTCACTTTCATATAGCATATTCATAATAAATACATGCTGCTGAGCACTGTTAGTGTACACGCATACCACTCAACTGTACAGATTTTTGCAGAATGTCCAGATTTTTGCCTCATATTTTTGGTCCATTTTTCATAAAGTTGTGTTTTTTAGCAAATCATTGGCAATTATTGAAGGCTGAAGTCAGAAAATAGTGACAAGACATGCGAGTTTCAGATTTCATACCTTTCAGAAAATTCATGCTAATTACAAAACCTGTTTTTCTATCTACTTTCTAAGTTTGTAAGAGCAATATTTAAAATGTGTCCCTATTTTTGGAACTATGTCTCCCATTATTTATGGCTTTGTCCAGATTTCTTGCTCTAAGAGGTTGAGAGGTATGGTGTACAGAATGAAGAATGCAGTTACAGTAAATAGATGTTTAAAGGCAATCATGAACAAGTATTGAGATGAAACCATTGTGCATAATATTCTTACTGTGGTTTTAGTTGTTACATTTTAAACTATTTGCTGATTATGAATCATTATGGACTGCACAGTTCAATTAAACATAAATTATTTTTTCATAATTATTTGCAAACTGCATACTGTGTTAAAGAAAATTCAAAGACTACAAGCACTGTTTTAAATGTTTAAAAGACAAAACAATGCTGCGGTACTTAGGGACAAAACGTCAAGTAATGAAATTGTCTGCGTTGTAACTGACAAACACCACTGAGTTTTACTCTGTCCAAGAGCAAGACAGAATCATAGTAATTCATGACAAAATTGTAAAGAATATTTATTATCTAACAAATATGTGTAACAACATATGTCTGATGTTCTAAATTTTGCTTCAGACATATGTTATCATATAAATTTAAGTCCACTATGAATGGATGAAAGTGGAAAAACTCAGGATCAGAATCCCTGAACCTAAAAGAAAAATCTAGCAAAACTAAAATTTCCACTGTGTGATACCTTAAACCTCTTGAATCAGAGGCAACATGGGATATATGTAAATTACTCTTTAAGGATATCAGGTGTTTCAGCTAAATGGCAATTCTGAATGTCCATGACTTTTTTCTTTTACTTTTACTTTTAAGTCTTTTTATGGACAGTTTCAGGCCAATAAAGCCAAACCCCTCTAGATGTGGACATGCATGTTTCTGCCTTCTTATGACATCATCAGCACAGCATAAGAGGAATGTTTGACTTTTGGAAACACAGGATAGTCATACCCAGCTGATAACCATAAACCTAAGGGTGTCTACAAAATATCCCAACTAACAAACTAAAACAATGTTTAAAAAGGTCACACATTGGTGTTTTTAACCAATTGGTTTTCCTGTGTGACCTTTTTAAACATTGTTTTTGAACTGCATTACCTGGAAACATCTTTGTGAAAAATACTTTTTTTAGTATGTTTGCTGGGGGGGAGGAAGTAAACCCTCACATGCCCCAAACGTTTATAAACCACCTCCAAAATTGCACCAATTTGAAGAATGGGGAAAAACAGGAATCACTTCCATGGCAACTTGCTGACAGTGATTTCCTATGGAGGAACTCCAATTGTCAGCGAGTTGAAGGTCCAGCAATCGAAACCCAAGAGTTCAAAGTTTGTCCACCAGTAGGATAACCATAAATGTATGGGAACCTTTAGAATACATTATGAATACCATTATGGTTTGGTATGGTACAACACTATATCACTCTTCAGGTTTATGTAATAATATGCACTTAGAAAGCAGTAACATAAACAAGGTGCTTCATTAGTGACAGGTCTAGAGGCAATACAAAACTGGAAAATAAAGAATTTTGGAAAGGCTCATCATTTCCCAATTTCTAGTGTCTATTGTCGGTTGATAAAACAGCTTTGTTTTCTTGTGAAAAAAATAAACAATTTTTCGAAAAAGTGACATCAACACGTAACTTACTTATGCTCCAGGAAATAACCTCAACCTCTGAGCATACAACAAAAAGCAAATAAAATATCAAATAAAACATTTTTTTTTGCTGGAATGTAAGCCCTCTGTACTCCCTGATAAATATATGTTTTAATTCCAAGACTATACTATACTGAGGAAAGGGCATATTCCCCAATTCTGATACTGTAGCACAGTAGCAGTCTCATATAGCTATTAAACATTTGTTTTGTCAACCAAACTGTGTTGACTAAACAGATGTTAACTTTAACCACATCTGACTAACACAGGAATCTTATGTGTGTATGTGTATACACACACACACACACACACACACACACACATACATTTATCTATATATATATATATATATATATATATATATATATATATATATATATATATATATATATATATACACATGTGTATAAAAATATATGACGACACAATTAAAAATCAAATAATTTTCATCTCAATTAGTAGAAGGTTATGCTCCTTTATTGACGAATGAAACATATTTCTAAACAAAGAAAAAAGGCAGTAAAAAGTTAGCATTTTTCAATCAGTTCTCCAGTACCTATAAATATGTCTTGCTTTCTCAAGTAAGAATTTTTTTCTTTTTTTTATAAAACTTTTTTATTTTGTTTTCACAACAATGAACAAACACATTTATTATAAAACAAATAATTATTTATGTATACCCACAGCTGATTAATACATCAAAGTAATACAATTCAACAATTAATATTTTTCAAGAAAATCTTTACGTTTAAGCCAAGGCTTATATGAATGTGTAATATTAGAAGTTCTCCCACAGGATTCAATAAACTCTATGTTGTCTTCATGCACAGCCTACAAGGAGTTTACATGTTAGCACAGCTATGTATGGTGTGATACCACACAATGCATATTAATGGGTGTGGCAAGCCTAAGCTAGGTTTCATGGCCGGCGACAGTGTTGTTGGTCAGGAAACCATGTAAGCAAAAGTGGATATCAATTCTTTGTAAAACAGAGTACCTACAGTCCATGGATTTGCATGGAATGCCACAGTGACCACCAGGGCTTCACATATAGCTGTAAATCTATTACTGCAACATATCTCCACAAAGGCCAACATAATGCAGGGACCTTTAACCAGAAATAGGGACTTATTTACCGTAGATGTCACACAGACATTTGGTAGAATGAAACTCAAACATAATGGGGGCAGGCGGAGCAAAGGCCCCAAAATATGGACAGATATTTAATATTGTACTTCTAAACTTAGAAAGTTGACAGAATAAATAGGTTGTACGTTAGCATGAATTGCCTGAAGAGCATGAAGTAAGAAACTCAAATGTCAGTCACCAGATTATGACTTCACTCTGCAGTGACATACCAATTATTTGCCAGAAAACAAAAATGTTAAGAGGAAAATATCACAAATCTGGACATTCTGCACAAATCAGGACAGTTGAGAGGTATGTATGTAATATTGAGTCACTGCAGAGATAATCCCAGTGATAAGAAACCCACAAACTTGATAGGGAAAACATCTAGACATATCAGGGATATCTGGATAGTTGGGAGGTATGAATGTGAAGTATATGGTCCAAACACAGTACAGGACAGTGCACCGACAGTGCAGAGTATTGTGATAACTCATTCCTGGCATTCTCGCTGAAGCTGTATTAATGATCTGTAACAGGGCATAGGCCTATCATGTAAAACAATCATTCAGAGGAGGTGTGTGTATTGAATAGGGACACACAGATGAATTGTAGTAATGATCACAGGGAAAGAAGACAGGTGAAACTCCCTCATGTACAGCAGAGGAGAGCATGTCAATGAAGAGGGTTGTAGCAGCAACACTAAGCACATATCTATATGGTACAATATGGACTGTACAATGAAAATATGTTGTCTGTGACTGTTACACAAAATGACATAACAATGGGGAGGATGTGATGTGTGAGATAAGCATCCTTACATGAATAATGCAGAGGACATCTATCATGGATCTGACATACAATTGGGGTAAGGTGCATATTGTGAAACAATGCAAACTGGTATGCCTGAATGAATGTACTCTCAGCAGAGGTCCCTAGCAAGGTGGCCACAGTAAAGGATCATGGAAAACATTACAAGAACCAACTACAATCATGGACAATATCAGAATAATGCCACCACTAATCCCATGCCTCTGGCATAATATATGTGATGCGGACTGATAAGAGATGAGCCTGCATATTCATACCTAAACAACTATTATGATACATCCACATTCTATGAGGGTAAACATGCACACTGTCATGGCTTTGTAATATCTGCAGGAGGTGTTAGGAGGGACACTGCTATACCTGTATGCTACAGTATGGACAATACAGTCTAGTTGCCTTGTGCACATCATGGCATATAAGAGAGAGAGAAAGAAATGGCATAATCCACACTGTCATGGAAGAGATACATGCCATTAATGTTGCTAAACACCTTTGTATGTAGTGTATGCATAAGCAGAACTGGTAGCACACATGCATCTGGTGTAAGAACTTGATTGGTGTCCCGCACCATCAGACAGTCATGTATATTCCATAGAAAGAATTCCTAAGTATGTCCAATAAGCTGTATAACAGTGCACTGTGACAAAGGTGGTACACTTCAGTTACACATCTCTGGAATATGTGTAGAGAGGTATATGAAGAAGGGTGCATTATACACAGTCATTGGTGTGATGAAGGCTGGGAACCATGAAGGTATTATGGCCTCTGAAGTGTATGTCCTTCACATACCCAGTACTTGAGTTACATTCAAGGGAGTAGTCAGCACTGTGACCATATGCTAGTCAATGTACCTCTTACCCTCTATCCCAGGAAACAGGTTACATACTTAATGGTCTGATTATAGGGTAGGATGTCCAAATGAAACTGTAGTGTGTCCGTTTCCTGATTCAACAAATCCTACCATGTTTCTTGTCAATGCAGATGTTGTCATGGCTGTGGAAGCAGTTTTTGGCATGTGTTGATACTGTCTGTATTATATTAGTATCACTGTTGGTGTCAATGATTGTCACAAGCTGTAGTCCTTTGGGCAGTTGTTTGGATACAGCATGTGTATGTCATTTGCGATGTCCATCACTTAACTGCTGGGCAGAAAAGGGCCTAGCAGACACCCCTGATGTACCAACCTGATCACTAAGATATATGTCACGTCACACATTTCGACATAGTGCGATGCCATGTATGTCATACACTGGTCTACCCATTTGGTGATATAACTGTTTATGGCTGCATATGACAGTGTTGATTGAATACCTCAGTGTAGCTGTATGTCAAATGCCTTGATTTGTTTAAGTTCCACAAGATGATAATGTCGTCATCATGTATGCCCTCAATGACCTCTCTGAGGACATCTATCAGATGTAATGGACCTGATGTTGCATTAACAACTCACATACATCTGTTACACACACCAGGAATATTACTAGTGTGCATGTAGAAGAGGCCCATGATGACAAAGTGGTCTACCTTACAATCAAGGAAAGTCAAGATGTCTCTATAGATGCATTCATCAGGTACTGTCCCCCCAACTGAGGTGGATGCATGTTGATGTAAGCCCTTGTTTGTGAACATAGCCCATGTGGAGGGTGTGTTGAACTGTGTAGTCAACTGTATCAGGAAAGTGTATGTGCTGAGTTATGTCATAGTAGACCTGTGAAGTTGTTACAGCCCATTGATTCCATGGGATAAGCATAGATGAAGGTAAGACAGTGCATACTGCCTATTGTGATCTGCCCTTGGATTTTGACGCAATCCCCCATGCAGGTATCAATGAAAAACCCTCCCAGCTGGTGATGAATCCTTATGTCATCCATTGGCATAGTGATGAAAGTTTAAGTTGCTATCAACATGTATTCCCAAGTCTCACAACACTGTGTTTCAGTTTGGGGTGGTGCTGTATATATCATAATTAACAGGGGTACTTCATTGGCAAAGGGGACAATGAGTCATTGTATGCTTTAAGTTTCAGTCCGTGAGTTTGGCACTAATCATTAGTCTGTGTCAGCCCCTTCTTACCATCCTTAGGGGAGTCTATATGAATCCATCCAGTTAACAGTTATCTGCAAACTTGGTAAACCACAGGCCATCTACTGTTCCCTGTACTTCAGGGAACTATTTTCCAAACAGATGAGGGCTCAGTACAGATCCTTATGGTATTCCACTAGTGAGTGGGCTAGTGGTGGATGTTCAGTCCTCAACTTTGAGAGTATGTGTTCTGTCATTGAGCCAGTTGGCTATCCGTCTAGGAATGTATGGCCTAATTCCCATATGGTAGATCTTCACTATGAAACATGAATGGGAGACAGTGTCAAAAGCCTTGGATAACTTAACATAGACAGTATGCCCTGTTATCCCTCATCCAGGTCTTTGGGGTCAGTGTCCAAGAAGTCCACAAGGGTCAATAAGCAAGACTGACCCTTTACAAAACAAAATAGGTAGGGTCAAGTGTGTTGAAAGTCACCTGTGCCCCTTGGATATGGTCCATGCTGATTCCTGCACTAGCCTTTCAGATAAGACTTTTAGGCACATGGGTTACTAGATGTAGTTCTTCATGTTACCAGATTAATGTGCATTGCATGTCACGCAACATTTGATATAACATTTTGTAGTGTGGTTGATATATTTGTGGAAAAAGTACTGAGACCCCATGGTTGCAGTGCTTGGGGGGGCTGAAAATATATGAATGTATTGTAAATATGTGACATACTGTTAGATAGGGTCCACAGTTTGTAATGTTTCCACATGGAATTTCATGTCATACACAGGAAATGTCCAGTAAAAAACAGTAATACAGCATACTGTATAAACTTTCATAGTGTGGTGAGCAGCAAGTTTGCGCAGTAGTTAGCAAAGTGCACATGCATACAAGATACACATATTTGGTGTAGGTAAGCACTGTGCAAACATGAGCCACATTGCTAAAGTCTGACAGCAGTGAGTCTCTGGAATACACCTGGTACTTAACTGATGTTGTGGCAGCACATGTTAATGCAGTTAATGCAGTGATACATTCCTTTTTGGAGCCAGACGGTACTAGGTTTGTATACAGCTGTATCAAATTGTTTTAATTACTTTCACATTACTGTTGATGTTGGTTGGGGTACGATGTGCACCATCATGCAATGACGCATTAAAGAAAAAGAAATGGGAAGATTGGACAGTGGTGAAATGGGGAACAAGCAGAGGGAAGAATAAAGGGAAAGCAGGGCAGGAATGTGCAGGATGGAGTTAGGAAAGAACCATAGCTATCCATTTCCTTAACAGTGTACAGTGAGCATATGTGCAAAATAACTGAATTTGGACTGCCACCTCCAGAGAGAGGGGTGACCACAGCACAATCATGTTGTATAGCCAAACTGGACCAAATGAAGTGTGTCAAAAAGACACATGTGTGAAATGGAGAGCTATGTATGGGTTGATTATTTTTTTTGTGGGACAGGTGTCGATTTTTTTTCTTGAGAGAAAGAGGAATGTTGGGGAAGTGACGTAGTTATTTCTGGGTCAGGTGAGCTGGGTAGGTGAGGAAGCAGAAAAGACAAACAAGACAAGATACAGGGATGGTGATGAACACAAAAGGTTGGGAACACCATTATTGGGGTGAGGGTGAGGGTGGGGAGATCCAGAACCCACTGTTGTCAAACTGGGTGGGAGTGAGAATCAAGTCTCACCCACTGGACTGTCATCACTGTCATCTCACTCAACTGCTTTCTGTAGTACTTGATGTCTCCTTCACCTCCTACTACTACTGCACAAAATGAGAGAGAGCAGCCACTCCAGCAAGCGTAGACATGCATCAACAGTGAGGCGCACAACCCTATGCACCATCACTTGCATCTCAGTGTGGGTGATAAAATCACCATCTCTGGTACTGCTCCTGGAGGGTACCACAGGACCGACCTCCAGGGCAGGATTACCTGCATGGGCAGGTAGTCCTGAGGCAGCAGAGGTGGTACTGCCAGATTGGCTTCCAGACTTGCTGAGAAATGGTGATGGAGCTGGTGGAGAGGAGGTAGGTGGATCCTGTGGGGCAGGCCTACCCTGCTATTCTATGAGCATTTAGTGATGTGGTACACATAAATGACACGGACACATTTCAATGACATGTAAAAAAAGTAAAACAAAAAATAAAAAATAAAATAACCAAAACAAAAAAAAAGAGAGATAAGGGTTGGGGGGAGACAAAAAAGAAATAAGATTAGTATCTTCATATCTGACATACAGTGCATTAATACAATTATTTGACTCTATTATCTTAATGTTTACTTTTAAGACTACCACCTCCTAACAGATAACTTTTACTTTTAAGACTACCAGCTCCTAATAAATGCACACTATACTACAGATTATGGGAAGTGCTCCTTGACTTGTGCATATATTGCATATATTGGGCGACTTCAACTACTCAAACATAGACTGGAAGCATTACTCTAGCTCCAACACCCTAGCCCAAAGGTTCCTAGAATTTATAAACTCAAATGCTATGGAACAACTTGTTACCACTCCCACAAGAGGGGAAAACATACTGGACCTGATCATCACCAACATGGGGACTCTATGCTCCAGGCCAGAACTGTATCCCTCACTGGTAAGATCAGACCATAAACTAATCTCACTGGATATTCACATCCCGACCCCACCCCCTGCCCAGAAAACCACAGTGAAAAACTTCTCTAAAGCAAATTTCACACTCCTCAAAACCGAGGTGGAATCCTTCAAAGCCCCGGCCTGTGGAAAATACGGCCCAGACCGCAGAATCCTTTATAAACATTCTATGAACACCTTCAGGAATGCATGGATCATACAATCCCAAATAAAACCAAGACCCAATCCTCCAAAGGCAGTCGTCCTGTCTGGTGGACCCCAGCCATAAACAAACTATACAATAGAAGGAGGAAGCTACTACATGATAGAGCAAAATCCCAAAAGGGAAGGCATCTCTGATCAGTATTAGCAAAAAACTACGGGCACTCATAAAATCGTCTAAGGCCAGCTTCGAGAGAAAAATTGCACAGGACACTAAGGATAATCACAAGGCTTTCTTTAGTTATGTTAGGAACCTGGGTGGGAATTCCCAGATATGCTCAGAATTAGTCCAAAATGACAAAAAATACACCGAACCCACAGACATTGCCAACATCCTAGCTGACAGGTTCAGTGCAAACTTCCCCCCCCCCCCACCAAAAGGGCGAATATCTATCCCAGCAGAGTGCTGCCCCCCAGACATCTCAGATGCTCAGGTAAGAGCCGCCCTCTCCAAAGCAAAAATCACAGCATCAATGGGACCAGAGGTGTCCTGGGCTGCGTCCTACATGAACTCCAAGAAGAGCTAAACCCAAACATAAAACTACTGTTGAATCTCAGCCTTACTACAGGATATGTACCCAAAGAGTGGCGTACAGCAACAATGGTCCCTCTCCACAAAGGTGGTGCCTCAACTGATCCTGGAAACTATTGCCACATAAGCCTGACTAGCTTGGTCTGCAAAGCTATGGAAAGGATCATCATGGATCTCATAAATAAAGATATTGGGGACCTACAGACACTGGATCCTACCCAGTTCGGCTTTGTTAAGGGCAGATCCTGCCTCTTAAACCTGGTTGATTTCTTTGAAACAGTCACCAAGGCCATTGACAAGGGGAAGGTGGTCCACACAGCCTACCTGGACCTCGCAAAAGCCTTCGATACAATACCCACTCGGGCATTATAGATAAGCTCACCGGCTTAAATATAAACCCCTATGTCACTAGATGGGTTACAAACTGGCTCAAGGACAGAACCCACATGGTTAGAATTGCTGGAGCCATGTCAGACTTCAAACCAGTTGCAAGTGGCGTCCCACAAGGCTCAGTCCTGGGACCTCTCTTGTTCGGTATATATTTCTCGGAGGTACAGGCAAACACGGAAGGACTGTGGCTGACCAAGTTCGCAGATGACTGCAAACTGGGCGCCATAATCGACTCTCCAGCTGACACAAGCATCCTCCAAAAGGGCCTCATAGAAACAGACAACTGGTGCCAGAGCCATGGCCTCAAGCTAAACGTCAAAAAGTGTATAGTCATCCCCTTTGGCAAAAACAAAGTGCCCACAAATTATCACATAGGTGGTAAACCATTAAGTACAGAAGAAGTAATTAGGGACCTGGGGACCCAAGTTGATAGCAATCTCTCATTTGACAACCACGTGGCCAAAGTAGTTAGAAAAACATTTTATATAGCCCACCTAATCATGAAGGGATTCACATCTAGATCAGGGGAGGTCATCGTGCCTCTTTATTCATCCCTCATCAGGCCCATAATTGAGTACAATGCCCCTTTTGGGATGTACCTTAGCAGACACCTGCAGCAACTGGAAAGACCCCAAAAGTACCTCACCAAGAGGATCAAAGGGCTCAAACAGATGCCATATGCTGCCCGGTTAAAGAAACTCCAGCTCTACTCAGTGGCATACTGCCTGCTCAGAGGCGATCTGTGCCTGATGTATAAAGCCATGTCCAACCCGGAATTAATGGACATGCTGCACCTCAGAAAATCCAAATCCCATCGAGCTACACGCTTGAGAGACTTGAACCTCAGCACTGAAATAAATAGGACATGCTGGAGGGACAGATTCATAACCCAGAGGCTCCCTTCACTCCAGAATAAAATCCCAGTCCAGGTTAGGCAGAGTCCCTCATTGACTCTCTTCAAGAGGAATCTTGATAAGTGGATGGGAGATCGTAGGTTTACCTCGGGTATCACTTCTGTGTCACTGTTAGACAGAGGCACAGTATACTAACCTCGAAAAAAGGCATAGCAAAATTAATTTAAAATGGGTGGCGAAAGCCAAACACACTCTGGCTAGGCTTATAAATGCCCTAGGGCAGATAGCCTAGTATGAACCTATGAACCTATGAACCTATATGCATGTTCCAATTATACAGATTACACTTTACAGCAGGGCATTTGTGCCACTGGTATAGAGCTTTTACTTTAAACTTTTAAGTTACACATAAATAAAGAATTAACAGTATTGTATAGTTGGGAATTGTGGTCATTGAACCCACAACCTCTGAATAAAGTCTAATATTGTACTCTTGGTTTGTACTACAGCCTAATGTGTGCATTCTTGTTTTTACAGTTGAGATATGCATGCTCAATTTGATACAACTCTATAAAATATATAAGAAAGCTATCTTTAAGTTTTAATGCTACAATAACACTACTCTTCTGCTGCATACATACCACATGCTTCCCTCATTCTTGCCAATCTAGCCCCATGGGTTCTTGCATTGACCTTCCAGTCAATGGCAGCTGTGGAGAAAACATAACAGAATACCATTATGAATACCAGTCTTGCCTATATTCAGTTCTTAAGTCTTACAAGTACTCTCTGTAGTTGATACTTACACAGTTGTGGGATGTCTGCAGTCCTAAATTCCTCAGTCCATGCATCTGGCGTATTCCTCTTCTTCCCCTGTAGGTCATTATAGTGATGCCCACATTGGTCACCAGTGCATGTGATCCCAGTGGCACTGGTTGCAGCACAGGCCAAACTAACCTAATCTTCTGACTTATACTGGGAGCCAGAATAGTTCCCTGCAGAAGCCTTGCACTGTAGTGTTTAACTAGGAGTCCAATAAAAATCTTGAACTCCTGGAAACCCCATCTCTGTGCTCTAAATCTGACACCTTCTCCAGAAACACCTGCCATGTCTATGATGAATCAAGAGCAATGGAGTGTGATAGTTTACTGCCAATTCCAGTTATTGCATTTACTGGTAGTGTGCACACTATTTGAAAATGTTTTTCTCCACTTACCATCCTGCAAACACGGTGCTCAGCAATGCGCACCCTCGAGCACTTAATTTGCATGATGGTAAGAGGAGCACAATAGCAACAAGCAAAGCAATTTCAAGGTTATTTAC
This sequence comes from Protopterus annectens, assembly GCF_019279795.1. Taxonomy (NCBI): domain Eukaryota; kingdom Metazoa; phylum Chordata; order Ceratodontiformes; family Protopteridae; genus Protopterus; species Protopterus annectens. The sequence goes on from NC_056737.1 coordinate 889,685,926, forward strand.
TGTACAGACATTTGTGTATCTGTGTTAGACAAATGTGAAGGCCGTGGAAGTTCAGATAGAAATATACTTACAGGAATATAGTATACAGTATACCCACAGTCATACATTTGATAATAAATGTGATAATACATAGATAAATAAATACATAACTGACATAATACTAGTGCATCAGCCCTCATACATTAAATTAATATCAGCTGCACTATGTCAAGTGATATAAGTTAGAGTCACTATAATGGGAAGTGGGACAACAGTAAAAGTGTATGGAATACTCTTTATTTGAACCCAGCACCAAGTGTATGGCAGTCCTACACCTACACTTACACTTGCTACCACAAGAAGATTGAGAAAACACTTGCCTATGTTGCAGTTAATTGCTAAAAAATGCAATGTCACAACAGTAAAACAAAGGCTGCACACCCTGTAGTAGAACCCAGGACTATGTATACTCTAGTCATACACTTAACACCTGCTGCCACTGGACTAGCTACATAACATTCTCTATTTTACTTCTCTTTCTTAAAGTCTTGCTGTTAACTGCAGCGCAACATCACTTAGTGGGTTTCTGTGATGCTCAACAGTATTAATTGAAAGCATGCATTTTCTATTTTTGGCTGTCTGGGTCCTGTCTGCTTCCTTGGTGGTCCAGTTGTCAAGTTTGTACAGTGCTGTACTTCACACAAACCCGATAAACATAACCATACCTTACATTCATTTTTCTCCATCTCCCATGATTGTGCTAAGCAGCATGATGTGCAAACACTGGCCAATAAAGAAATATATAAAAGGAAAAAAAGAAAGAAAAGGGAACAGTAGGTGAAACGAAGACAAGCAACCTATGACATACACACTAGAAAATGTGAGTACACATAAGATATTACTGCACAGGTCTGGATTTGAATTCTCACTCCAATGCACCTTCAGAACACAGGATGGGTGCCTTATCCCTCTTTGCCACACAAGCAGTTTTGCAGCAAAGAACTTAACTCAAAATGCACACAGCCAACTTCACCAGCAGCATTTACAGTGATATCAAACCATACCAGTATTATTTGTACATTTAGTACTTTTAGATGTAGTGCACCTAGTGATCACACAACCTGACATGATTATTGCTTGCAAATATACAGCTCTGTTGGCCATTCTTCATGTATCTGAGCAATAATCTGAGACATGCAGTGTGTAAGCCATTCTATACAATTGGCCTTAAAATGTGTGAGGATATTAAGTGGAAATAATATCATATGCAGTTGCCAAAAATGAAGGACAGGTTGGATATGAAGGAACACAACCTGTGACTTGTGTGCTGCTTACTTACATTTCCAGCATTACATCTAACACTTTGTAGATCTGATCTGGCACACCAACTGAAAGTAAGGCAGCCTGCAGTGTGTTGTATTTTCCTTCTTCCAAACACTAATCAACCATATTTTCAATCCATTAAAACCAAACACTGAGGGAGTGTCTGCACTATCTTTATATCCCTACATGGATCCAGTTTTTGGGGATTCAGCAATTCTGATGAGTTCACACCTCATCTGAATATTCACCATTCGAACAGCCCTGAATCTACACCATTTAAGAAGGCAACTATGTAGCCAGACAAACAGATAGTGAGGAGACTTGTTTATCTGGTGAAGACTGAAGATACACTATTACTTTTGATATATCTGCACAGAGGAGTATTGAACTTTAGAAGGCATGCTTCCATTTGGTCAGCTATGTACTGCATATGCTGGAATGTATTTAAGAAAATTTTGAAGCAAAGTATTTTACATTTTTTTTCTGTATGCATTACCTAGAAGTGTACTGATGGCATGGGCATATTTGCCAAGCCATTTCAGAGGTAAATATGATTGCTAATATATATAAATAGAATGGATTGTGATAAATATGTAAAAATGTTTTAGGGACAGTTCCTTTTATAGAACTTTTAGCATTTCAAAGATGGTTTGTTAGCAAAATGTGCCATGTTCATGTTACTGTTATGGCACAAACAAGGATAGATTGTTCTTTTGTAGGTTGGAGGAGCAAAGGTGAGCTACTGTTATGGCACAAACAAGGAGATGTCACTCTTATTACTCTCCTTGTTTTGCATCCTGCCTGTTGTTCGTATTTCACATCTGTAGACTGCTGTATGTTTCTACAGGGGTTAATACTGACTGGCTACCTTTTCTGTTTTCTGGAAACAAGTACTCCTTACTTATGTGATGCTGAAGTGTATCATCCTTCTCTTGTCTTCTAGGACACCTAGGAGTATACCACCCAGGTATGTTGGTCTTTCCAGAGTTCCCTTCACTGATGCAGAGGACCAAGTCTTTGTGCATGCCTTTAGACAATATGGTGCTATTCTGCTGGAAAGGGGGTGGGAAGATATAGCATGTAGGATTCAAATTTGGCAAAAGTAAGCTGCTGATCTGAATGCCATGGGTGGCCATGGCAGAACATATGAGTAGGTGCACCACAGGGCCACTGATACAATCACATCTTCGCAGAGGAGAGCAGGTACAGTGGGCTGTGACCAGATGGATCCATGAGAGGGCCTGCTAGGGAACCACCATTAACACCCAATGAAGAGTTCTTGGCCAATATCAGGGATCCAGACAGATCACAGGAGACTGCTGTACAACATGTCTTGAATGTGGAAGCAACAGTGTCAGAGACAGCAAGCATATCCCAGGAGTAATTTCCAGGTAGGCATGTCCCAAGAGGAACTTCCAGGTAGGCTTTGCTATCTCAAACATTGAATATTGTTGTATAATAAAACAATTTAAATCAATACATTACTTCTGTGTCAATGCATTTTTATGGGGAGGGATAAAGATTGGTACAGTTGTTAGCTTAGGTTTGAGCTGACAACCATGTCCTTGTTGACAGTATAGTTAATGGACCTATAAAGGGCTAAAAGTATTATCATCCATGTACTTTTAATTGTGATGATGTTCCCCTTACCTCTTGCTTAACTTCTTCCAGACCCATCTAGTCAACAGAGGAGACACCCATCTGCAGATGGTAAGCCACACATGTTTATGTCAGTACTGATGAGCAACTGAATGAGATATTTTAGTGTGTGCTGTTGATGTCAGGCCTGTTGTGTGTATTGATGTAGTGTATGTAATAGTGGCACCACTGTTAGATTGTTAGCATATATACAGTAGTGTGTTTTTTAATATCATCCTTTATTTCTTGCTTTTTATCACAGGTAATCATGACACTGAAAGTGTGGGCCCCCTGCCACCTGATGTCAGTATATCAGCAGACTCTGCTGCTGCTGATGATGATGGTGGCCAAATTGAGGCACAGTCAGGGGGTTCAGAGGTTGAGCCTGGCACTGAGGTTGACATATAGCCATTCTATGCAATTCCATTGGACACAAGCCTACCCATTCCAGTGACACTACAGATATTAGACACTTGAGGGCAAGGCCATTGATCAGGGAAGTGTGATTACTGTGGCTTCAGTGCCTGTTGAGTCTGGCCATAACCAAAGTGTGGATGAAGTGCCATGCAGGAGGGTGGATATGGCTCAGGCTGACATGTGTGAATGTCTAAACTGTGTTGCCGTTTCCATGGATTGGGTGAATGACACTTTGGAATGTGGGGTGTCTGTCATGGAATGTGCAGTGTCTTTGATAAAGCATCTGCAATGAGGAGAATGGCATCCTCGTGGGTGTAGGTCAGCCCCATTATCTGCTGTCAGCAACCAATGTGGCCATGCCAGATCATGCTCCAATAGTGGTATTATTTCAGATATTGCATGGGCGCGGACATATCAGTGCAACTCCTGATAGAGCCAAATCTTGTGACTGGGGATGACAACGATGAACTGCCACCTCGACCATGCATGGCTCACACCTGTTCGACATAGCAAGACATAGAGATAGCAGAGAGCTTGGCTGTACCCATGCAGACTTTCACACACCAATGTCACCTGGAGGACTCCTACAGACATACACACAACAGTTACATGGTTCAGCCGTGCAGCTTCAAACTCATTTTGTCTCAATTGGCATTTGTTGGTTTATCCAGATGTCTGCTGGTTTCTCTTTCTTATTCGCACATACTCACTGACCTTTTATGTTAGCCTAGGCATCCTCCTCCTCACACAACACCCTGTGCAAGTGATGATAACTGTACCTTATCCCTGTTTTCTATCTTTGGATTGAGGGATACATAAGCTTTGTGTCTGATGCTCAGGGTGCATATCTGACTTAAATTGCTTACTATATCTGCATTTGTGGTGCTGAACTGGTAATTTTACCTTTGATGCATATTGGCCTTGAAAAGTTAAACAATTGATAGCATCAGCATTTCTCAACTTTATTGTGAATGAGCTTGTGAGGGCTGTTAAGACAGAAACTGCAATGTGTATCATTACTCTAATTTTTTCTTTAATGAAGCTCCATTACAAGTGTATGGTGCTAAACAGAGCCATGCAGTGGCCATCACTACTTGTCAGGGTTATAACTGTGTGAATCTTTGATGCCTGAGACCTAGTACTTAATAACAAACACATATAAGTTACACAAGTCTCTGCTGTCACATTTTAAGATCATTGCTGTATCATTCTCACACCTTGTACTTGTGTACAGTACCAAATAGTGTGTTACAAGGATATGCCACTCATTCATAATTATTAAGTAATACACTGCAAGTTTGAGACTTGCCTTGCAAATGCAGCAGTTGACAAGGTCGTAGTTCAGGGCTGACTCTGTCTGATGCAAGCAGTACACAGCCAACACATGGGGAAGTAAAGGTTGTGTGAGTTGCTTGGCATCAATGTTACTATATGCATGTGAGTAGGAAGATGGTCCTAGGCCCCTAGGTGGTGTGTGAGTGTCCTATGCTCTGTCTCTTGGCCAATACAAGAACATACTGAGTGCACCTACATCTGCCTACATCCACAGCAGCTGGTGGTCCCCCCTCTGACTCCCCATCTGCCTGCAGATGTGGTAACCATGGCATTGGTTGTGGCGTGTGTGCCTCTTTCCCTTGCTGATCCTGCTGTAGTTGTTTTCTTAAGATTGTGTTGTGTAGCATGGGACATACTGTGACTATTTCTGTACATGTCCAGGGATTGTACTGCAGGGATCCACAGATGTATCAAGGCACCAGGACTGTGACTTTAGCAGCCCAAACACATGCTCTATGATATTTCTGGTTTGAGTGTGTGCCTCATTATAGCATTCTTCCATGAGTGATGGGTGTCATCAGCCATGGTTGCAGTGCATAGCCTGCATCCCCGTGTAAATTACCCTGTGGGACATCCCCCTCTAGAAAACATCTGCTACAGTTGAGAGGTGTGCCAGATATGTGAGTAATGGTAGCTGCCATGGTTGCCAGCACATGTGTTCAAGATGATTCCCTTGGCATTACACACAACTTGGCAGTTGATAGAGTGGTAGCCCTTTCTGTTAATGTACAGCCTATCCTGTTCCCTGGGTTGTGCCTTCATTTCTATATGTGTGCAATCTATAGCACCAACTACTTTGGAGTACTGTGCTACATGGTAGAACTCCTGCATATTTCTGGCCCTCTCTGCAGAACTATATACAAAATATATGTGGTCACTGCCATGTGGAAGAATAGCATTCAGAAATGGTGGAGGATCCTGGATGTTGATGCCTGTAACACCCCCAGCATGTCCTCTGTTGGTCTCTGAATGGTACTTGTAGCTATGATTCTTAGGGCTACTCATACCTTTGTCTCCATTGGGATGGGCCCCCTCCATTGGCTCTGGCTCTGAGTTGCAGATGGCAGAGCTTGCAGAGTTCCTGTAGTGTCTTCCTGTACACCCTGTAGAGCTCTACAATTTCCATGTCATGTAGGTTGTGATAAGTTAAGCAGGGGCTGAAAACTCTTCTCCTTCTCCACCTAGGCTTATTAGCAGCAGCAGCATTGGCTTCAGTCCGTAGCACATACAAATGTATTAAAGCAGAAGCAGCCCCTAATATTTTGTCCCTGTAGACTCCTTTCCGTGTTTGTATTCCAAAAGTTTTGGAATTCACAGGGAAAACCAGCACAGAGTCTACATTTTATTTATCTATTTATTTTATTTGTCATTTGTTAACCGGGTTAGTCCAACTGAGTCAATGGCTCATTTTCAGTGGAGATCCAAGGAGAAGACCTCCAAAAATAAGCAAAACAATACATGGATGCTTTATAGCTTGTTGAATCGTTCCACCATGTTGGATTGGTTGATTAGTATGCAGTTCAGCTGCTTATACTTTAATTAGTATACCTCAGTGTTTACCATGTTTGCGAGAGGGTACACATCTCAACATGGCAGTTACTGAATCTAAAAGTATTGATGGCCATGTGCACATTGTACTGTGATGCACGGATGGTGAAAAAATGACCGTGTGGGCTTTACTGAATCCTGGAGCTCATCTTTATACTATGCAGTTTACTACAGCAAACAATTTTTGCCATACTAATAAATTCAACACTAGATAGGGTAGCTTTACTTTTCCAGTTTTTAGTTATTATTTTTCTAGCTATTGCTGGAATAGACCACAGAAGAGGCACTTGAGTTTTAGGAATTATCTCAGGAATTGAAGCATTAAATAAAACCAAAGATTTCAAAATATTACATCTATCTGTCCATAGGGCTTGAATGAAGTTATTAATTTCTTTCTAAAATGAGGAGATGAACTCACATTCATATACCATATGCATCTGATCTGCTATTATTTCAGAATCACATCTCCAGTATTTAGTTCTATTTAATGTATATATAATTGTAATTTTGTTAAGAGTAACAAAAGCTCTGTGTAAGAATTTTCAAGTGAAAATTATCCAATATAATGAGGACGCAGTTTTATTTGTAGACTTTATTACTATTTTCTTAATTTCTTCATTGAAATCTTCATTATTAATCAAGTAAGATTTTTGAAGATTCTGTTCAGTACAACAGTCCATACTTTTTCCCCACACTGCATGAATTTATGCCTGGCTGATTAAAGAAATTTAATTGTGCACAAAAATGTAATTGTGCACATTTTTGATGAGGCCAATAATACTGGTGCATAAATATTCACAGCTAGAACTGTCAAATTTGAGTATTTAATTTCTGTGTTTACAAGTTTTAATTAGTTTTGGTCTGTTGCATGTTGACTGAGTTTTGCTGTATTCAAGGTGAGGAAGCTTAAAGGGTGAGGTGTTTTTTTTTTTTCTGAAAAAGTTTATATGTAGGGCAGGCACTAGCCAACACTCATAAAAATGGGAGGAGGGAGTTAAAAATAATGCCATTGACAAAACTGCATTACTGACTGTAACAATGTTTGTATTTGGCAAATAGTGCCAAACAAACATTTGTAAACATTTCCTTCTGTTGATCTCACTAATGCTTAGATGAAGCAAGTATGTTTTTCACCAAGATATACAAATGGTAGGATACAGGTGACTTAAACTGAACGGTCAACATCTACATGCATTTATTAACCATTATTCTTCCAGTGTAAGTCAAATTGCTTCCAAACAAAATAAAAAAAAAGTAAGAAAAACTTAGATATTTATGTTATTCTGGTTCTAAATTAAAACAACTCAAGAAACATAATTTAAACAAAAAAAAAATAATTTGGCCCTATACTTTCCTTAGAACCAAATGCAAGTACCTGGCACGAACACTCAAAGCTTGTTATTGTAAAGTTTTACATAAAGTTTATTTTCAAACCCAAACCATGTCTGAGATGAAATGAACTTTTTAAGAGGTAGATATGAGAACAGCAGTTCCAACTCACTAATTTGTACTGACACTCCAGGGAGATTCCACAAAATTATCAGCTTCAACTCTAACACAGCACTTTCCAAATCCACATCAAGCTGTCATCCTACAAGCCAACTAATTTCTAGCACTTCTGTAGCTTTGCTTTCTTGGATAAAACTTGCACCTAGCCAGAGTAAAACAACTCATCCTAATGGCTATTAGTATCCTTCTGCACAGACTTCTCAACTATAGACTGTACATGTCTGTTTGGAGCTTATTTCACATTTGCATCTATTCACTTCTTGCATATCATCAACATCTCTCATATGCATCATTCATATCCCAATATGAGGAAGCAGTGGTAATCCTGATTCATTGAAAAAAAAAATATCCACCCTTAATTACCTCCATCCCCTCTCCTATTTATCTCCGTTTTCAAACTTCTGGAAACCATTGCAACTGTACAACTAAGACATCATATTAAAATTCAAATGTTATTTGCCAGTACATAACATAGCTTTTGCACTAGCCTGTCCAAACTCACTGCCATCCTTCCTTTCATCAATATTTCATATTCTAATATTGCTAAAAGCTTACTCATATTCTAAGTTTATAGATGTTGCCAAGGCATTTGACTAAGTCAATTACTTGACTAACTAGAGGGATATAAACTGGGAGAGAAAATGACAGTTTCGTGACATGCGATAAAATGCTCCATGTACCTCTCAGCCAGCCTATCATTTCTCAGAAAATAGCTCAGGAGGTCAACCAGCAGCCTTTCCTGATGACTAGGACTTACTTTTTTTTAAACACCTTTATTGAATTATCACTTATGACATAGGCAAACAGATTTATATAAAAGTAATCAAACTTTATTAACAAGTTCACATTTATTTACAAACATTATACTCACATATACTTTTATATATCCTGTAATCTGGGCAACATTACATAAATTATTCAATTCCTACCTTCTCTAAAGCCTCATTCCTTCTCCAAAACATTTTTCGGCATGTATTGTTCTCACACTTTCCATTTTTTCTATGCAATTTACTCCTTCCCGTTTCTAAAGATACCACCTCCTGTTCTTTTATCTCTGTTACAATATTCACCACTTCAAGTGTAGGTGATTTAGATTTTGATTTCCATTTTCTAGTAATTCTTTTTGTGGCAGCCACTAAATTTAAAATTAATAAGGCCTTGCTATGTCTAAGTAATTCAGATCCTCAAAAAAATAATTTCCTTAGTTACACCACATTTGCTCACCCAGTATTCCTGACAGAGTACTCTGGTAGGGAATTTTTAAAGTCTGCCAACTCATTACATTCCCAAAACATATGTTCCCAGTTACTTCTTTTTCCTCATCACATCTCCAACATTTGCCATCTATCTGAGGAAAAACTCTTTAGAGTCTGCTTGGGGTATAAAAGTACCTATGCAAACACTTCCATGCAAAAAACCTAAATCTAGACTTTTTTACATAGTAGGTTGCCATAATTATGTCCTCCCATTGTTTCTTTGTGAATTGCACATCTAATCTCTCTTCCCAATTTTTTCTGACCTCTTCTGATCGATTGCTATAGTTATCGTGCAATATTTTATATGCCATACTAATTATCCCTTTTTTAACAGCAGCTTCTATTCTAGATTCAGTTGGAAACTCAACCAGTGCAGGTATTTCATTTAGGATTCTCCTGTCCCTTTTCCTTTGTCTATACTCTGATATCAATCCCTGATAAATGAAGGTAATCACTAGCCTGCAATACAAATGACTTCATAGCCTCTTTCTATTCTATTACCTTTCCTTCTCTTATTTGTTCCCAATACCTTGTTTTTTTCCAGCTTCCTCCATTAAATTACAGCCTCTTTGTCTATTCTCTGTACCCATATTTGCAGTCATCCCTAACAGTAGAATCTCTTTTCTACATTCCTGTGTTGGCTTAGCTCTTAGTATACCTTCTGCTACTTTATAAATATAATATTCTGTATGACTGTTGTTATTCTCCTTCAGGATCTCTATCCAAAATCAAGAATCCCACTGTTTCATTATTTGTTGAATTACCTCCATGCTTCATCATCATTCCATTCCACTTAGAATGATAGCTTTCTGCTTGTGTTATATATAACAGCCTTACCTGTATAGCTCTAAAATATTCTTTCAAATCAGGTAATCCTAGACATCTTTTTTTTCTGTTGGGAGGATCAACTTAGCTCACTTGACTCTTGCTCCCTTCCCCTCCCAAAATAAAATCTTTCAACTCTTTATTAATTACTGTCCACAACTTCTTATCTGCTTGGTAAAAATGTGTCTGACCTGTAAATAAAACTTAGGTGACTGAAAATATTATACTGCTTGTATCTTGAAATCCACATCCATAGGCAAGAACTTCCAGTTTCTCAGTTTTAGTATTAGCTTTTGTTTAGTCTCTTCCCACATATCCTTAGTTGCCATAACTGAATCCTTTTTTAATCAATACTCCTAAATACTTCATTTTATCATGTCTCCATAACTATGGGTATTGCTGGACCCATTCATGCATGGGTATATACTTTATAACTATAGCCTTTGTTTTATCTTCATCAATTTTATATTAAAAAAAACTGTCTCAGAATATTCCACAACACTGAGATGTTCTTTTCTGGTTCCTATCAGGTACAAAATAATATTATCTTTGAATAAAGCCAACTCTTCTTGAATACCATATGAATAATATCCTTGAATTTCTGAGTCTCTTATTTTCTTTGCCAGGGGTTCTAAATGTAACGCACATAAAGCGTAAAGAGGACACCCCTGCCTTGTTCCTCTGTTCAGACACGTTATCAGAAAGGAACCCTCCCCCTTTGATTTTTTGCCTCTGACCCCTCATATATTCTTCTAATTAATCTTATTATTGTATCAGGGTATAAGAACATCTGTTCTCATAAAATGCCAATGCTCCAAGAATGCATTCCCTGCATCAACACATACCAATAACAGTGGCATTTTCTTACATTCTGCTTCTTTCTGGATCATCATTGTTCTATTAATGTTGTCAAATGTTTGCCTTCCCTACACAAAACATCATTGGTCCATATCTATGAATTTTGACATCACCTTTGCTATTCTTTTAGCCAGCCATAAGCTACCACAGTTTTTTTTCATGGATATTGATGCCTGTCCTCATTTTAAAATACTGTTATACAAAACCTTCCAGATCTTTATCACTTTCTTCCCTCCCAACTTGCAAACTTCTAATGGAATACCATATATTCCTTGCAGACTTTCCGGTAGGATTGGTTATATATCACCATTTTTATCACATCTCCTGCTTTCTTAACTGTTAGTTGTCAAACCTCATCTAAACCTAACCATGGCATAAAGGTTCATAGGTTCATAGAAGGTTATTAGGCTAACGGCCCTAGAGCCCTTACAAGCCTAGCCATATTCATCCCGAGTTGCATCAGTTGTCAGTGATTAGGTGAGTGAAGTTCACAGAGGTAAGGATCTATGGTAGTTAATAATGATTTCCTCTGTCTAGGAGGGACATAGGTGTCACCCCAGGAGTGAATTTGCAGTCACCCATTCATCAATCTAGGTTGCATTTGAAGAGGGTCAGGGAGGGGCTCCACTTTATATGAAGTAAAAGCTTGTTCCAGAGAAGGGGTAGTCTCTGGGAGATGTAACTATCTCTCCAGCATGACCTGTTCATGTCAGAGGCTAGGTTAAGATCCCTGGAGTGAGTGACCCTTGTACAGTTTGATTTATGAATGTGTAGCATTTCCATCAGGGCTGGGTCAGAGACTGACCTGTAAGTAGCAACCACAGAGACTTGTTTTGTGTACCCTGTAATTTCTTGGTGAGAAACCTCTGTGGTCTCTCCAACTGTTACAGCCATTATTCATCTGATTAGGGCCGAGTATAATAAAATTATAACATAATCTAGATGTAATGCTTTTACTTATAAGATGTGCCACATAGAAGGATTTCCTTGCCACTGTGGATATGTGATGGTAAAAGTTCAGACTGCTATCAACCTGAGTACCAGGATCATGTACCACAGGGTCTACACTTAGGGGGTGTTGTCTATAATGTAATTAGCAGGGATGTCAGGTTTCTCAAAGTAAATAATAATGCATTGTCTTTTTTTTTGCATTTAGCTTTAATCCGTAGCTTGGCACCAATTATTTGTCTGAGTTTACCCTGTCTGCAGTATATTAATGTCACTGGGGGACTCAGTGATTGCTCCAAATTTGTAATCATCAGCAAACTTTGTCAGCCACAGGCCTTCCAAGTTAGCCTGGACTTCTGAGAAATAAATTCCGAACAGTAAGGGGCCCAGCATAGAACCCTGTGGTAAGCCACTGGTGACTGGCGTTTTATAGAGGTGAAGTCATCCACTTTGACAATATGCGTCCTGTCATTGAGCCAGTTGGCTACCCATCTGGTGATGTATGGGTTAATTCCCAAATGGAAGAGTTTCTGTATAATACCTCAGTGGGGGATTGTGTCAAATGCCTTGGCTTGGTCAAGATAGGTGTCTTTCTCTTGTGCAGAGCCTAGGTGACTTTCAAGAAGAAGTCAGCTATGTTTAACAGGCATGATCTACCTTTAACAAATCTGAACTGGGTTTGTTCCAGAGTTTGGAGATTACCTATGCCCTTGTTAATAAGGTCCATAATCATACCTCTCAACTGTCCAGATTTTCACAGAATGTTTACAGTTTTGCCTCAAATTTTTGATCTCTGTCTCATACAATTGTGGGTTTTCTAGCAAATCATTTGCAAATCATTGAGGATTTAAGTCAGAATATAATGACAGGCATTTGAAATTCAGGATTCGTAACCTTTAAAAAATTGTACTAATTCAAAACCTGTTATTCTATCAACCTTCTAAATTTATAACAGCAGTATTTAAAAAGTGTCCCTATTTTTGGGCCTTTGTTCCCCCATTTATTTATTTATGGCTTTGTTCAGATTTCTTGCTCTAGGAGGTTGAGAGGTATGTTCATAATGATTCTTTTCATGGTCTTAAAGATGAAACTAGTCAAGCTTATGGGCCTATAATTCCAAGGGTTGGTTGATGGCCATCCTTTGAGCAGAGGGATTACTGTTGCTGTCCACCATTCTGCCATAACATAGCCAGCTCACAGTCTGTGGTTAAAAAAGATCCAAGTGGGTCTGCTAGATCATGTTTTAAGTTGTTTAAAAGGCAACCTGGGGTGTTGTCTGGTCCCATTTATGATGTATTTTTGGCCTTAGAGACTGCATAGATGACCTGCTCTCTTATAGGTTCATAGGTTCATAGGTAGGTACTAGGCTATCTGCCTGAGGGCATTTATAAGCCTAGCCAGAGTGTGTCAGCTTTCCCCGCCCCATTGATTAATTAACTGAGCCTCTGTCAAGAAGAGCCAATGAAGGGATCCCAGGGGTGTATTTTCTGTTACCCATCCACTCATCAAGGTTTTTCTTGAAGAGTGTTAGTGAGGGGCTCTGCCTAATGTAGTTAGGAATTTTGTTCCAAAGCATGGGGAGTCTCTGTGACAGGAATCTATCCCTCCAGTATGTTCTATTTATTGTTGTGGTGAGGTTTAGCTCACTAGAGCGAGTGGCTCGCATTGACTTGGATTTCTTTAGGTGGAGCATGTCCATCAATTCTGAGTTGGACATGGCTTTGTAATTCAGGCAGAGATCACCTCTGAGTAAGCGAAATGCCACTGACTACATCTGGAGTTTTTCCAGTCGGGCTGCATAGGACATATGTTTGAGGCTAGTAATCCTCTCGGTGAGGTACTTTTTTGGTCTTTCCAACTGTTGGAAGTGTCTTGTGAGGTACATCCCAAATGTGGCATTGTACTCTATGATGGGTCTAATGAGTGATGAGTAGAGGGGCACTATAACCTCTTTATTTCTAGATGCGAACCCTTTAGTAATTAGATGGGCTACATAGAAGGATTTCCTAACTACTTTGGCAATATGATTGTCAAAGGAGAGATTACTATTTACCTGGGTCCCCAGATCTCTTATTACCTCTTCTGTATTAAGGGGGCTGCCACCTATGTGGTAATTCATGGGTGTTTTGTTTTTCCCAAACGGGATGACTATGCATTTTTTGTCATTTAGCTTGAGAGCATGACTTTGACACTAGGTATCCGTCTCAGTAAGGCCCTTTTGGAGAATGTTCATGTCAGCTGGAGAGTCAATTATGGCTCCCAGTTTGCAGTCATTGGCAAACTTGGTTATCCATAGTCCTCTGGTGTTTGCCTGTACTTCTGAGAAGTATATGCTGAACAGTAGGGGTCCCAGGACCGAGCCTTGTGGGACACCACATGTAGTTTAGAGTCGGACCTGGAGCTCGCTATTCTTACTGTGTGAGTTCTGTCTGTAAGCCAGTTGGCAACCCATCTCATGGCATAGGGGTTTATGTTCAGGCTGGTGAGTTTTTCTATAATTCCTGAGTGAGGAATGGTGTCAAAAGCCTTGGTGAGGTCAAGGTAGGCTGTTTGAACCACCTTCCCCTCATCTATGGCCTTGGTGACTATCTGGAAGAAGTCAACCAGGTTTAGTAGGCATGATCTGCCCTTAACAAAGCCAAACTGGGTCAGGTCAAGTGTTTGGAGGTTCCCAATGTCTTTGTTAATGAATTCCATGATGATGCGCTCCATAGCCTTGCAGACCAGGCTAGTCAGGCTTATGGGGCAATAGTTACCAGGGTCAGTTGTGGCCCCTCCTTTGTGGAGCGGAATAACCATTGCTGTGCACCATTCTATGGGCACATAGCCTGTGGAGAGGCTGAGGTTGAACAGTGTGTTTAGGTGGGGGGTTAGTTTGTTCTGTAGTTTGTGCAAGATGCAGCCTGGGAAACCATCTGGCCCCATTGATGCTGTGCTTTTGGCTTTTGAATAGGCTGTTTTCACCTGTGCGTCTGTGATTTCTGGGACACTACACTTTTCCGGTATTGGTGTGGGCCCTTTTGCGGGTGAGAGGGCGGTGAAGTTTGCACTTGGATCTATCTGCCAGGATGTTGGCAATATCAGTAGGTTCAGTTTATTTTGTGCTATTTTGCACTAGCTCAGAGCATATCTGCGAGTTGCCACTTAGATTCTTGACATAGCTAAAGAAGGCATTGTGGTTATCTTTCGAATCCTTGGCTATTTTTCTTTCGAAGTTAGCCTTGGATGATTTTATGAGGGACCTTAGTTTTTTACTGATACTGATCAGGGATGTCTTTCCTTCTTGGGATTTGCTTTTTTTCTGAACTAGTTTCCTCCTTCTGTTGTATAGCCTGTTTATGGCAGGGGTCTACCAGACTGGTTTCCTTCTCTTAGGGGAGTGAGTCTTGATTTTGCTAGGGATGGCATGATCCATGCCTCCTTGTAGGTGCTCATAGAGTGCATTTGTAAAGGTTCCTGCAGCTTGGACACTGTTATCCTTTAGCGTGGGGGCTGTGAAATTTACCACCTCTGTCTTAAGTGAGGTGAAGCTTGCTATAGAAAAGTTTATTACTGTGGTTTCCTTGGTTGGGGATGGTGGTGTGGTGTGGACATCCAGAGTGATTAGTTTATGGTCTG
Source organism: Protopterus annectens (assembly GCF_019279795.1). Taxonomy (NCBI): domain Eukaryota; kingdom Metazoa; phylum Chordata; order Ceratodontiformes; family Protopteridae; genus Protopterus; species Protopterus annectens. Next base: position 889,701,180 of record NC_056737.1, read on the forward strand.
ATCTAACCAGAGACTGGTTGACCTCCAGTGCAGAACACCTGTCGCCCATGTTGGTGATGACCAGGTCCAATATGTTTTCACCTCTGATAGGCGTTTACCAGCTGATCCAGGGCATTTGAGTTGATAAATTCCAGAAAGCGCTGGACCTGGGAGTTTGTACTTGAGTAGTTTTCCCAGCTAACGGTAGGGTAATTGATAACGCCCAATATCAGGGTGTTTGGTAGGATCTTCATGTTTTCCAGTGTCTCCAGAAAGGCAGAGTGGTGGTCCTGGGTCATGGAGGGTGATCTGTAGCAAGCCACAATTTGCATTGCAGATTTGTCCAATGTTAGTTGAATATGGATGATCTCAGAGGTATCATGCTGTGCCACTAACCTGGAGGTGTAGGTATCCTTGATGAATATGGATACACCCCCTCCTTTTGTGTTTCTGTCCATGTTCTGTGGTTGAAATATGTGGTATGAGTTGTAGCCCAGTAGTGCTGGGGTGCTCTGTGGAGCCTTGAACCAGGTTTCAGTTACTGCATAGATGTCGACATTTTCCATACTGAGGAGTGCTTCGAGCATGTGAATTTTGAGATTTAAACTCCTGGCGTTGAGTAGCATAACACTCATTTTTTTATTTGTTTACGAAGGTGGGTTTGACTTTTGAGCCTTGCCTAAAAAAGGCACTATGGGGGCAGTAAGAGCCTTAGCCAGTATTCGAAAGCCTAGTGGTGACAGGTGCAAGCCGTCTCTTGAGAAGCAACGAGGCTTGTCGAGCATGTTGTTCCAGGCTGACAGACACTGGATCCCCTTTGAATGACACCAGAAGCTTAGCCAATTGTTGAAATTGATCATTTTTTCTTTATACTGTGGTATCATTCTTGGTGAGGGCAGGATGCTATTTAGGATCAGGGTCATACCCACCTGGGCTACATGATCAGAGAGCTCTTCCATGTCTCTTTTCATGTAGTCCAGGGAGGTACGTCTCAGGCCATTCACACCAACATGAACAATGACAGAGTCATATTTGTACTTGTTCTCTAGCGCCTCGGCCACAGTAATCCTTCAAGGAGTAACACATAACACAGACAAGAAAGTTTATATAGCATCAGCTACTAACATCAATCAAACAATTAAACAATTAAATCATTAAAATTAATTAAAGTGCATTTCAAACAAATTAAAATACATTCCAGGCAGAATTAAATAATACTTCTCCAACAGCAATCTGTATTCAAACCCCTAGGAATTAGGGTTTCATACTTCAAAATAAAAATAGTTTCTTTCTTTAAAAGTGCATTCTTAATCAGATTATGATTTAATTCACTTATAAAAACCTGTTCTAAAATAGTTGCTGTTAAACTATCACATTTTCTCTTATGACATTCATAAAAATGCTGAGCTAAAGGGCTCTCTAATTTTTTTACCCTAATATCCCTCAGATGTTCTAATAATCTCACCTTGAACATTCTCTTCATTTGACCAATGTAAAACTTATTACAACCACATCTGATGGCATATATCACTCTCTCAGTTCTACAGCTATACTGGCCATTTGGTTCAAAATCAATATTATTTATATAGGGAAAAAAATAATTACATAAGGCAACCACTACATTTTCCACATGATAACATCCTCGTAGCAATATGGGTGCAATTTCTCATCAGGTTTATAAAATCTAGTATGCACTACCATATCCTTAACATTTCTACCCTCTTATAAGAGAACATTAACTTTTATCAATTAAATTTTTCAATTCAAAATAATGTTTTAAAAACTCCCAAAAATATAAAATACATTTTATTAATATTCTCACTACAAATATTAAAAGTAAAAACCATAAATATCTTTTCCACATCTTTATAATTCATAATATCATTCCTACATTTATTTTTACATAATGGCCCTCTATTATACCTATTATTAAATATCTTGTTGATACCTAAAGCAATCAATTTAATATCATATTGTCTTCTTTCAAACATATTCCTAGTGCATAATATTTCATTCATAAATATATTATCATCATTACATAACCGAAAAAGTCTCAAGAATTCACCGTACGGTAAAGCTTCAATAGTATGTTTAGGGTGGCAACTAGTGCCCATCAAAAATTCATTCGGCAAGTCAAATTTTCTATGAATACTAGTGATAATATGTTGTCCTGCAATACCCTGTAAATTAATATCTAAAAAAGAGACTGTTGATCCACATTGTATTCCATCAAAACATATATTGATCCTATTTATTTGAATATCCTGTATAAAATCATTCACTAAATGCCTACCCCCTTCACATAAAAAAATAAATCATCAATAAATCTAAAATAAAATTTTACATAATTTTTAACAAAACAATTGGTATAAATATATTCTTGTTCAACTAATCCCATAAAAATATTAGCATACATCAGTGCAAAGGGCGCACCCATTGCTGTACCTTGAATCTGATGAAAAATTTGATTATCAAAATAAAAATAATTATTTTGCAAACAAAACTTCACTAAATCTAAAATATAATGTGTTAACGGATAATCTCCCATCTGTTTATATACTGCCTCAATTCCAAATACATGTTTGATATTGGTATAAAGAATCTTAACATCTAGTGTCAACCAGTACATATTATCTTCCCATATTACATTTTTTATTTTATTAAGAAAGTCAAAAGAATCATGTATATAAGGCGGGTTTCTGAGCTTGCTTTAACAAGACTTGATGCAAAATAACTCCCAAATTATGTAGAAAATATCTACTGGCCAAAACTATAGGTCTACCTAGAGGATTTCTAATATTTTTATGAATCTTGGGTAGGCAATAAAAATAAGCTGGACCAGAGTCTTCCACATTTAATTTGTTCTTAACATCAGCTTCTAACCAATATCCCAATCTCAAACCTCTCTGTATTAAACATGTATACTTATTTTTGGCCTGTTTAACAACATCTTATGAAACTACACAATATACTGTATCATCACTCAATAAATCTAAACACATTTTATAATATTGTGTGTAATGCATAATTATTATTTTATTCCCTTTATCAGATGGTTTAACAATTAATTCCTTCTGTTTAGAAAAATTAACTAATTCAGACCATTCCCTTTTAGATAAGTTATAATTAACCTGTGTCAAATCTAAATTATTTATCAACAAGTTAACCTCAAATTCAACCATCGCATGAGAAAAATTTTGATATCTTCATGTAAAAAAGGGGCATATAGGTGCTCTTAGTGGTCACTCTAGAAGTATCTATAACACAATAGGCATTTAAATCACTTTCACAGGATACAAAAGATTCACTTGTGTCTAAATCTGAGACATAATCATCAGTAGTATGTGTATCATTAAATGCAGTTTCCACACCAACATTCAAGGAAGATAAAAAGGCCTGGATTAGTGCTCAAGTTATACAAACAAAGCTAGATTCATCAGGCCTGGATCTAGTCTATGCTACAGCGAACAAGGTGCATCAATTTCAGTAAGAAACAGTTCAAATATGCAGGCCTTTAACCAGAAATTCCCAGCTCAGAAGGGCAAGTTATAGACAAAACCCAAAAAAGTGAGTCTTGGTTTTGCTAGGGATGGCATGATCCATGCCTCCTTGTAGGTGCTCATAGAGTGCATTTGTAAAGGTTCCTGCAGCTTGGACACTGTTATCCTTTAGCGTGGGGGCTGTGAAACTTACCACCTCTGTCTTAAGTGAGGTGAAGCTTGCTATAGAAAAGTTTATTACTGTGGTTTCCTTGGTTGGGGGTGGTGGTGTGGTGTGGACATCCAGAGTGATTAGTTTATGGTCTGATCTAACCAGAGACTGGTTGACCTCCAGTGCAGAACACCTGTCGCCCATGTTGGTGATGACCAGGTCCAATATGTTTTCACCTTTGGTAGGGGAGTTTACCAGCTGATCCAGGGCATTTGAGTTGATAAATTCCAGAAAGCGCTGGACCTGGGAGTTTGTACTTGAGTAGTTTTCCCAGCTAACGGTAGGGTAATTGATATTGCCCAATATCAGGGTGTTTGGTAGGATCTTCATGTTTTCCAGTGTCTCCAGAAAGGTGGAGTGGTGGTCCTGGGTCATGGAGGGTGATCTGTAGCAAGCCACAATTTGCATTGCAGATTTGTCCAATGTTAGTTGAACATGGATGATCTCAGAGGTATCATGCTGTGCCACTAACCTGGAGGTGTAGGTATCCTTGATGAATATGGATACACCCCCTCCTTTTGTGTTTCGGTCCATGTTCTGTGGTTGAAATATGTGGTATGAGTTGTAGCCCAGTAGTGCTGGGGTGCTCTGTGGAACCTTGAACCAGGTTTCAGTTACTGCACAGATGTCGACGTTTTCCATACTGAGGAGTGCTTCGAGCATGTGCATTTTGAGATTTAAACTCCTGGCATTGAGTAGCATAACACTCATTTTTTTATTTGTTTACGGAGGTGGGTTTGACTTTTGAGCCTTGCCTAAAAAAGGCACTATGGGGGCAGTAAGAGCCTTGGCCAGTATTCGAAAGCCTAGTGGTGACAGATGCAAGCCGTCTCTTGAGAAGCAACGAGGCTTGTCGAGCATGTTGTTCCAGGCTGACAGACACTGGATCCCCTTTGAATGACACCAGAAGCTTAGCCAATTGTTGAAATTGATCATTTTTTCTTTATACTGTGGTATCATTCTTGGTGAGGGCAGGATGCTATTTAGGATCAGGGTCATACCCACGTGGGCTACATGATCAGAGAGCTTTTCCATGTCTCTTTTCATGTAGTCCAGGGAGGTATGTCTCAGGCCATTCACACTAACATGAACAATAACAGAGTCATATTTGTACTTGTTCTCTAGCGCCTCGGCCACAGTAAGCCTTCAAGGAGTAACACATAACACAGACAAAAAAGTTTATATAGCATCAGCTACTAACATCAATCAAACAATTAAACAATTAAATCATTAAAATTAATTAAAGTGCATTTCAAACAAATTAAAATACATTCCAGGCAGAATTAAATAATACTTCTCCAACAGCAATCTGTATTCAAACCCCTAGGAATTAGGGTTTCATACTTCAAAATAAAAATAGTTTCTTTCTTTAAAAGGGCATTCTTAATCAGATTATGATTTAATTCACTTATAAAAACCTGTTCTAAAATAGTTGCTGTTAAACTATCACATTTTCCCTTATGACATTCATAAAAATGCTGAGCTAAAGGGCTCTCTAATTTTTTTACCCTAATATCCCTCAGATGTTCTAATAATCTCACCTTGAACATTCTCTTCATTTGACCAATGTAAAACTTATTACAACCACATCTGATGGCATATATCACTCTCTCAGTTCTACAGCTATACTGGCCATTTGGTCTAAAATCAATATTATTTATATAGGGGAAAAAAATTAATTACATAAGGGCAACCACTACATTTTCCACATGATAACATCCCTCTCGTAGCAATATGGCAGTGCAATTTCTCATCAGGTTTATAAAATCTAGTATGCACTACCATATCCTTAACATTTCTACCCCTCTTATAAGAGAACATTAACTTTTTAACAGTTAAATTTTTCAATTCAAAATAATTTTTTAAAAAGTCCCAAAAATGTAAAATACATTTTTTAATATTCTCACTACAAATATTATAAGTGGAAACCATAAATATCTTTTCCACATCTTTGTAATTCATAATATCATTCCTACATTTATTTTTACATAATGGCCCTCTATTAGACCTATTATTAAATATCTTGTTGATACCTAAATCAATCAATTTAATATCATATTGTCTTCTTTCAAACATATTCCTAGTGCATAATATTTCATTCATAAATATATTATCATCATTACATAACCGAGAAATTCTGAAGAATTCACCATACGGTAACGCTTCAATAGTATGTTTAGGGTGGCAACTAGTGCCCATCAAAAATTCATTCGGCAATTCACATTTTCTATGAATACTAGTGATAATATGTTGTCCTGCAATACCCTGTAAATTAACATCTAAAAAAGAGACTGTTGATCCACATTGTATTCCATCAAAACATATATTAAACCTATTTATTTGAATATCCTGTATAAAATCATTCACTAAATGCCTACCCCCTTCACATAAAAAAATTAAATCATCAATAAATCTAAAATAAAATTTTACATAATTTTTAACAAAACAATTGGTATAAATATATTCTTGTTCAACTAATCCCATAAAAATATTAGCATACATCGGTGCAAAGGGCGCACCCATTGCTGTACCTTGAATCAGATGAAAAATTTGATTATCAAAATAAAAATAATTATTTTGCAACCAAAACTTCACTAAATCTAAAATATAATGTGTTAACGGATAATCTCCCATCTGTTTATATACTGCCTCAATTCCAAATACATGTTTGATATTGGTATAAAGACTCTTAACATCTAGTGTCAACCAGTACATATTATCTTCCCATATTACATTTTTTATTTTATTAAGAAAGTCAAAAGAATCTTGTATATAAGACGGGAGTTTCTGAGCTTCCTTTAACAACACTTGATGCAAAATAACTCCCAAATTATGTAGAAAATATCTACTGGCCGAAACTATAGGTCTACCCAGAGGATTTCTAATATTTTTATGAATCTTGGGTAGGCAATAAAAATAAGCTGGACCAGAGTCTTCCACATTTAATTTGTTCTTAACATCAGCTTCTAACCAATATCCCAATCTCAAACCTCTCTGTATTAAACATGTATACTTATTTTTGGCCTGTTTAACAACATCTTGTGAAACTACACAATATACTGTATCATCACTCAATAAATCTAAACACATTTTATAATATTGTGTGTAATGCATAATTATTATTTTATTCCCTTTATCAGATGGTTTAACAATTAATTCCTTCTGTTTAGAAAAATTAACTAATTCAGACCATTCCTTTTTAGATAAGTTATAATTAACCTGTGACAAATCTAAATTATTTATCAACAAGTTAACCTCAAATTCAACCATCGCATGAAAAATTTTGATACCTTCATGTAAAAAAGGGGGCATATAGGTGCTCTTAGTGGTCACTCTAGAAGTATCTATAACACAATAGGCATTTAAATCACTTTCACAGGATACAAAAGATTCACTTGTGTCTAAATCTGAGACATAATCATCAGTAGTATGTGTATCATTAAATGCAGTTTCCACACTAACATTCAAGGAAGATAAAAAGGCCTGGATTAGTGCTCAAGTTATACAAACAAAGCTAGATTCATCAGGCCTGGATCTAGTCTATGCTACAGCGAACAAGGTGCATCAATTTCAGTAAGAAACAGTTCAAATATGCAGGCCTTTAACCAGAAATTCCCAGCTCAGAAGGGCAGAGTCCAGCCTCTCCTCCCACAAGAGTGCAGACCACAAACCTTCTTAATGTAAAATAACTGGCCTGAAGCCCAAGTGCTTAAACCAGAACTATTACACTTTTAGAATAACAGACACTGAGCCTTCAATCAGCAGATGTGAGAGCAGCCCTCTGCAGCCTCAGGCCCTGTCTGGTGTAACGTTCCATATGTGCCAGTGCCGCCATGACAGCCTGAAACATGCACTTCCTGGTACCAGTTGTGTGTGTCACATCTGCCAGGGGCATGATGACCAGTGGCCCTAACACAAACACCCTGGGACATCTGCCTATGTGGTGCCCTGCCGGACATCTGGCTATGCCTGCTGCGATGAGACACAGTAGGCATGGTTACCACACTTTCCTGTGCACTGCTACCAAACGCCAGCTGTCCCTCCACTATGGCCACTGATGATGGGGTATTTATAGGCAGTGAAACTGTGTGCAGGATTGGGGTGGCTAAAAGGGGATGTCAAATAATGGCACTGTTTCAGCCCCTGACAACCCCACCTGTGCCTCAACAGTACTATCATCATCTTTGGTGTCTGTATGGACACCAACATCAGATTGCATGCAGAAGGGACCCTGAGCCACCTCGCCACCTATGGGAGAAAACATTAAATGCACTTTAAGACCTGTACAGCATTGCATAACAGTACACACACACACACACACACACACACACACACACACACACACACACACACACACACACACACACACACACATGCACACACACACACACACACACACACACACACACACACACACACACACACACACACACACACACACACACACATACAACACCTTAATACCTACCTGTCTGTGGCTTTACATACAGTCCCACATATATTCCCATGCATTCTCCATCCTGCATCACACTTGGTAACATACACTCATTGATACCACTCACTAATGTATCATTCCTCTAAATGCCTAGACAAGTGATCACAACACAAGAACTGTTACTCCATTACATCCCTAACATGAGTGGAGTGGTTTTACATGGCCTCACTGCTGTCATTCAGTGTTCACCCTGTGTTTGTCTGGACATCATGACCTTGGCCCCTATATGTGAGGGGCTACTACGTTCACTCCATAATATCACGCACTGGAGTGTCATGTGTATGTATTGCTCAGTACATGCCAGATATGCTGCATAATCAGCCTACCATGTGACAACTGTAATATATGGATACATTCCCTAGTGTTTTCTAGTAATTCCCCAATGCATCTGTAGTGCTGCATACGTGGGTTGTCAGTTACCTCTCTGCTGAATGCGATATCAAGGGTATACCTGGTGTCTACCTTCCCTCTCAATGCCTGTTCCATGCTACAGACCTTATTATACTATCAGCTGTCCTGTGATTACATACATGGCAAGTATTCCTGGTGTGTCATGTAGTAGTCCATGTCCATGTACTGCACAATCCCAAAGGGAGGTACTGCTGTATGAACAACGCCACAATCACACATGTGCATACATGGACACCCACACTAACATACACACATGCACACATGCATCCTACATGCATCAACCTCCCTCCACTTCACCAGAGTGACCCTACAGACAAACTAACCACCCACCAGGATGCACACACACACACACACACACACACACACACACACACACACACACACACACACACACACACACACACACACACACACGCACACACACATATACAGGTGAGGTTGCACAATGAAAGTACACACAGTCCTCCTATTACCCATCTGTCAACATGCATAACATATAGTACAAAACAGCATGCAGTGCAGCTATAGTCAATCCATGTTAGCAACAGTGTACATGTGTGTGATGCATGTGCTGTGTTACTAGGTGATGCCTCTTCCCCTGGATACCACTACACCCATGTGCACAGTATTGCTGTGCACCTGTTCTGCACCCTGCCATGTACTGTGCACCACACCTCACAGGTGTACAACCCATTGCTGAATGTGTATTACTGTGTCAGTTATGTTAACTTTAATGCTCACAGCCCCTATGTTTTTTAGCAACACATACCTGGGATGATATGTGGACAGATGTCATTTGTGAATGCCTGATGTCTGATTTACAGCTCTCAACATCAGCGGACCATTTATGACCAATCCAATACTATTACACTGACAACTGTCAGAGCATACTGTGGCTATGGGGAGTGTACACACCCTTATTGATATGATGCACCCTTCATTGATCTGCCATGGGGCCACAGCACTGCATATATTAACAGTACATGAGCCCGATATGTGACATATGTCCTGTACTTTCACATGCAGTATCTAAGGAATGTGTTAGGTGTGCTGATGCTGACCGCTATGCATACACTCCATGTGGGCATATGTGTGCACACCCTTATCATGATGGTTTGTTGCACCTATTGTTATGTGTACTACAGCAGTCACTACTCCTGGCAGGGATATACTAGCATGGGCCATCTGCATTTGCCAGTGTATGTTCAGTCTGCCCTACACATGTCCCCCTAATCTTCATGATTGCATGGTCTACTCATGTGCACATCCCTTGGTGTTAACACACTGCCATCACTATTGCTGTGGGGGTAGGGTTACATCTGCCACAGTTCCTGAACCTACTATGTGCAGATACAGCCATTCTTAGCATTCTTAGGATCCCTGCTGCAGTGCACTGGTGTCTCATGCTGGCACTCCCCCACCTTCAGCCTTTTTGCAGATGCTTGACAAGTAAGGCCTACACATGTGTGTCAGTTTGCAGTGTCCCATAAACTGAACATCACATGTTGCAACCTAGTCTCAGCTGATAATGTGGACCACAGTAATACGTTATGCCATAGTGTAACTCTGCAACAGTTGCCATTGTCCTACAGGTATATACACTGTTATCATACTAGATACAGGTGATGTTTCAAACATGTCCCTACTGTAGGCCATGTTTCCCACCATTATGTTACTCCCTGTGGACACATTCACAATGACAGGATGTTAGTAATCTTGCAGGTGTCTGACATACCCTTCCAATACCCCATCATGGTCACCAGTGTGATGCCGTGCATTTAACAGCAACAATACGTGCACATGTACAGCATGCAGTCTGTGTAGGTGTGTTAGACGTGTGCATGGAATATACCATAACCAGTACATGCCCGGTGTATTGGCAAGCATCAACATAAACCATACTCACCAGCTACAGGCTGCTGTCTTGGTGGTATACCAGAGGGACCTACATAAGAGGGTGAAATATACAAAGTCAGTGGCGACACTTGTGACATTGCTACAGGGTGGGTGCAGCATTACAATCCATCAACAGTACATGTCCACAATACTACCACATATGCACATCTGTTTATCACTACTATGCAGCAACAAACTATATCTATGAAATGTCAGATATGCATGATCTACCTGTACAGATGCCGATGTATACTCAACATTGGTCTACTGATATGCCCTGTGGCCTTACCTGCACTTTCCTCAGCCAGTGTGTGGGTAGCACCCACCTCCACAATGGTGTCTGGCAGTTGTTGGCTATGTGGATGAGCAGGTGCCATGAGGCTGGCTAGGAGCTCCTCCACACATGTCAGGGGGGATGGATGGCATGGTCCCCCTGTTGTGAGGTGATCCCCCCGGTCTGCAGCAGCATGCTGATGGGCATTGCAAAGCAGGTCAGAATAATGATGCTGGACCTTCTCATAACTGCAGTTGTGCAGTCCGACATCATTGAACCTGTGGACTAGGTCATTTCACAGGACGGTCCGCTCCTGCTGCTCATGAGTGGACCAGCCAAACAAGACAGGGTAGTGCTGGATTAGGTGGTTTACCACAATTTCATTCTCAGCAGCTGAGTAAGCCAGAAGCCTTCCTTGCAACATCTTGCCTGAAAGACATAAAGATGGAAACAGGTGTGAGCAAGTCATGCAGCAAGGTTACCACAGTTCTTAATACGCATCACTGTCACTCCCCCACCATATCAGTGACAACAAACTGTACACACAACTCAATAGGTATGGCTACAGCTTACCTACCAGTAGGACAGATATTGTATTGTATCACACTTTGTGCAATGTGCTTGTAGCCATGTTCCCTGTGTGTACACTATCATTGCTGGCCTGTTACAGACTATTCAACTGCATGCCATTGTCAGGGTCACTATGTTTCCATATATGCCTGTGGTATGCTTGCTATGTGATTGCTGCACATCTGACATTCTGCATTACTGGGGATATCTATGACTGCTGTTGGACATTTTCCAGGATTGTGCAGACTATTACTATCCACATATGTTCTATAACAGTGACACAGTAGCATGTTTATGTACTAATGGCCAGCAGAACCACCTCTCCAAACTCATCTGCCCATGTTACCAGGCCACATCACATGTTGGACCCACCCTGGGGCCTCCTCATGTACTGGTCCAGCAATACCTTCAGGTAGAATCAACTCAGGGGATGTTGTCCCCCCCCGGGGCACACACATACATGATCTTGTCATCCGAGGTCAGGTCCAGGGTCTGTTCCATAATGGGCTCAACAGACACATGTGGGATAAGCTACATCACCTTGAGGCATGCAGTACACATTCACAGGATTCACATGCTCCTCCTGCTCACCCTCCAGGCCAGGCACCTTCGGGACATGGACTGCTGTTGTGAGTAGCAGTGGGTGGGAGGCTTGTTCCCATTGTGTCCATATTGGGGCCCATGGGGCTTCCACATCACAGACCACACACACCATCCAGGTTGTTTACTCACCACATGTGTCACATACCACCCCTGTAGGCTGTCCTCTATATCTACCAACCCTGACCACCTCCACAACTATACCTGCCATACATCCCCATATTCCCATTCCATACTTCACAGACAAGGGCAATGTGGTCCCAACAAGGGGTTCACATGTGACATACCCATCCATGTTGCACACCCTGACAGTTGTAGATATCTGTGTGTATTGCTATGTGTGCTGTTCCCTCACACATAGCATGCAGCACTGTGGTGGTAATATAGGGGAAATGTATTTACATACATATATGTTTGTGTTTGTGTTTGTATATATGTAGATGTGCATATAGGTATATATCTATATATGTGTAGATGGTTCCCTATCAGAAGCCTGAAACACTATAAGCTTGAAAATCAAAATCCTGAAACCAAAAGCCTGAAAATTAAAAAAAAAAAAAAAACTTGAAAAAAAAAAAAAAAAAAACACAAATGGACATACTGACATCATTGTGGCTTTGCTTGTGGTAGTGTTGTGTTAGGTCATGCATTGCAGTTGGGTAGGTCAGTGTCTCAGTTGGTTTTAGTTAGGTGTTAGGGTTGTAGGTTTAGTGAGTTAGGGTTAGGGCATGGGGTTAGGCATGTATGCATATTAGGACATTAGGGTTATTAAGGGTAGGGGGAGTTAGATTGGTGTGGAGTCAGGGGGAGGTGTGGCGATAGTGACGGACCTTCGGACCTTAGGGTTAGGGGTCTGTTGGTATATATATATATATATATATATATATATATATATATATATATATATATATATATATATATATGATGTATATATGTGTTTATATATATGTCTACACATGGGTATCTGTATATTTGTGGGCATACATGTAGATTTTATATATATATATATATATATATATATATATATATATATATATATATATATATATACACACATATGCATATCTATATATGGGGTACATTCAGACATCAGGTCCACAATTTCACAACACCTTCCTGCACAGCTGCACTATTCTGCCTTGCTACTCCACAGACAGATGCCACAGATGGACACAGTCTGACATTAGGGGGGGTATATGTAGGGCTAGATTGCAGGTAACACTATAACACACCTATGGCAATCCAGCATGCTACAATACAGGTTAATTTGAGTATGCTGCAAGAGGTGGGCTGTGGAACCCACGTGTCCATCATTATGGCATTACTTCCACCACCAGCTATTGGCCACAGTAATATTCATGCTTCCCATTACACAACACACACTATGATGGCTTACATCTTATCAGTCTGTGCTGCTATGCACAGTTGATAGGTATGGCCCACTATCCATAGGAACAGACTCTATTGTCCTTAGCAGATGTTCAGCTGAACATCATTACAACAGAAACACCTGATGGCACATATAAATCATTCCACATCATCTATCCCATTATTATGGACCAAGTACTATAGACAATTACATGCATATATACTTCACATACCTATTGTGGGAATGATGTCTCTTCTGGATAGTTTTCTGGATGGATTTTTTTTGTTGTGTTTGTTTTTGCCTTTCACACACTCTCACTCTCTCTCTTTCTGTGTCTCGGTCTCCCTCCAGTAAATGGATTGAGCTGCCTTGAATAGATTGAAGCATGGATTTTGTAGATGATGCACATGATTAGGTGATGGCCTCTGCACCAATCAGTGTCCTCCATTTGCTACCTGCATGCAGCATGCTGTGTAGTACTTCCAGTTACCACTCTCATGGCGACCAACTACTATAAATCCCTACATCATGTGGGCATGGTCCCTTTACCTTTCCTGTATGGTGGACATCCTTCCTGTGTGTGGGCAGCAGTGTTACAGACAGCAGGTAGCAATACCGCTTACAAAAGAACCTGCACACTCAGGCCAGCTACATATTTGTAGGAGGTTTCAGAACTACAGACAGAGTGTGAGTAGTGTTGTTATATGCATTGTATAGCACCAGTGTTACGTGGTTTGGGTGTACATACTAGTTTAACTTGGAATGCAGTCTGTCTGCATAGCTCTCAACTGTGGGCCTATCCACTTGATGGCCAGAGGTGTGCCTATTATGTTTTGTATGTCCACCACACAGGTCCTGTGTCAGATATATCACTGGCAGTGTGTGTGTTGAGTGCTATCAGTAAATGGCTACATCCATTTCTGTTTCTAACTTCATATTCCTGACTAAGGGAATGTTGCAGACTATCCTGTAACACCAGTGACTTGCTTAGTGTAAGACAACAGTAGTTCACATATGGGCCTGTGTTCCAGTCTCTTTCCTCCACCTACATAACAGGCTTTGTACATATGACATGTTGTCAGGGGTTGTTATGTAGTGGGCTGTGAATATGCCATGCTGTCATTCCTGCCATCATCCACTGCTGTTGTGGCCCCCCACACATATTTGGGGGTTGGGTCCATATATGTGTGGGCTTCATCTACACAATACATGAATGCCCTTATGTACTCCAGAGGCCAGTGTATGTAACAGTGGTATATGGCTCTGTATTATTCAGTCTATGGAGGGTGCACCATAACTAACCTAGGCTGTTACAACATGTGGGGATATTAGGGGTAAGCTGCCTTAAGGTATTTGGATGTACATTACCACACAATTCACCTTGGATAAATGCAGGCCTACTGCTTCCTGCCATACAGACTGTTCTGTTTGTCAGTGTGATTGTGATGGTGTCAGTTATGCCTTGGTATGTAACAGATACATCCCATTGTGTCAACTGAGGTCTTTACCCCCTAGGGATTGTACACCGAGTGTAGATAGAGGCTGCTGGACTATACATATGTATTACTTACTGTTGATTGATTGTTATCCTGTGGCCTAGTCTGTCTTTACTATTGTACTACTTGAAGGCCTCGGCCTGGACAGCAACATATGTAAACCTTTCCAGACTACTGTATTAATATGACTGTTTCACAGTTGCATTACTCTGTTTATATGTATGTCAGATTCTAAACAGCTATATGACATAGCATATACAACTGTAATAATACACAAATAAAACGTTCCCATGTATGCAAACCTGTGTGTGGTGTTATATCCTTTGACCTCTCTGTGGGTATATGTTGCAGGCAACAACTGTCATTTGTATGGGTGGCTCATATAGTGTCCAGCTGGTAAAGTGGCAACTGTAGGCATAGTGGCTGTTCCGTTTTGTGTGCACCTTCTACATATGTATCTTCCTATACATATCTCTGTGTGTGTATGTGTAGTTGCATCTATATCTATATATATATGTATATATATATATATATATATATATATATATATATATATATATATATGTGTCTGTGTCTGTGTATATGTATCTTAGGAATGTTGATTGCTTCCACATTGTACATTCCCTATGACAGCCAGACTGTACTGCATGATATGTTACTGATACCAGCCTGACATCATATAGGTGGGATGGAGTACTGTTAACATCTTGTGCCCAACCTGTGTCAGGTCCTGGTTATGGGATTTGCAACAGTTGGTACTGTATTGCAGGGCAGACGTGTTTGGCTGTAGGGAGGAATATCTATACATACAAAGCATATTTTGTTTGGGCCCCCTCACCCCCATTAATGGTGCATGTGGACATACATGTTTTTGTTATGTACTCTTTTATATCTATAGATATATGTCTGTATATACCTATATAGATATATATATATATATATATATATATATATATATATATATATATATATATATATATATATATATATGTATATATGTATGTATATAGGTATATATATATATATATATATATATATATATATATATATATATATATACATATATAGATATGTATATATATATATATATATATATATATATATATATATATATATATATATATACACATACATACAGCAACATGTTTAAGTACATTTCCTGTACTCTTGAATGACTGGGCTGGATGATATGTTTGTGAAAACATCAAGGTTATGTATATCTGACATGGCATAGTGGTAAATCACTTTGATTGTGGTGTGCAGGGTCCTGGGTGTGAGCATTGCAAAGGCTGTTTATTTTGTTGCTGGGCAGAACAAGGAACATTGGATACAGAGTGATTAAAGCACTTTTAAGCAGTTGTAAGTGGGTTTGCGCAGGTTTGCATGGAGGTAAGCACTGCTAACTTCCAGTTACAGTTTCTTATACTGATTTAGCTTCTCAGTTGCTTAACATGTGTAGGCATTGCTTACCCAGCATAGGATTAAACCTGCTTACTGCTGCTTAAAAGTGCTTACCCCTGCGTTAATTTCTTTAAAAGAAAAGAAAAAAGGTTGTTAGGAAAGTGGTGAAAAAGGGGCACAAAGAGGGAAAGACAGTAGGGAAAATAGTGAGGAATGTGCAGGAGGGTGTAGGGAAGATCCATAGCTGCCCATTTCTTCTACAGCAACAGCTGTGGATATACAATGAATTTGGAGGTAGATTTAGACACTCAAACCCTTGAGAGAGGGGTGAGGGCAACAATAATATATTGTGATACCAATTAGACCAGATTACATGTGTCCAGTGGAAACGTGTGTGAAATGGACAGCTATGTATGGGGAGATTTTTTTTTGGGGATCAGACTGCCCTTTTTTTTTCAGTTGAGAGTGGGATGGTGGGGAAGGATAGTAGGTGTATTTGGGGAGGTGGGTTGGGTAGGTTAACAGACAAGACAAGACACATACAGGGGCGGTATATGACACATGTGGGGTGTAAACACCTTGATGGGGAGGGGTGTTGGGATATCAGAAGCCAATGATCCCCCTAGTGGAAACAGTGGGACTAAGGTCCCCACCCATGGGCAGTCACCACTGCACCTTCATAGCCCCAAAGGTGGCTGTGCTGGGGGCTGAGTCGGACAGCCAGGCTGACCCTCTAGTCATGACACGCAGCCCTCAAGGTGGCATAGCAGATCTCCAAACTGCTGACTGAGCTCACTATGCACCATGACCCGGACCTGACGATGTGTGACAGGTTCCTGTCCGCGCACATTCCCGGGGTGGTAAGCCCCATCCCCTGAGGCAGTTCCACCCGAAGGTGATGAAGGACCAATGGATGAGGAGGTCCTGGGTTGGACCCCAAGTGTGCTGGTGCCCAGTGCCATGGCCAGCTGAGGTGGGACAAGTGGGTCCGCTGGGACCCACATTCCCATACGTGCTATGGTGTTTATGGTTTATCAACATATGTGGGTTAGTAATAGTCAACACATTCCAGGATTAGGTATAACAGCATGCCTAGATATTCCCATTAACCCAGACACCAGATATGGAACAGTTGCATAGCAAACAGAACACATGCATATATGGGACCACAGTGGTAATAACAGCATGCAGGTACATTGATGGCACCATGTCACCAATGTTGGAGTATTTCAGCACAGCACATGCATAGAAACAGATTTAAATAATTATCAAACAATAGGACATATGTCCCAACATTACAGTGAAGTCATCATGCACTAATTGAGTTGGGTATTTAGTGTATTGTTGGAGATATGGTGGGGGGAGAGAAAGATGTCAATTAACAACTAGTATATTCCTGTAGTTCACATTACTTTCCTAGTCATTGCTGTTATCTGTACTTTACAAGTATTACTACACTGCCCTATTGCCTTAGTTTGGACAGTGATATGGCTGTTGACAACTATATACATGAACTGGTTTTACCTGCAGTATACACCTCTTACCTGGTATACCTGTGGAGGAATTGTTTGTTAACACTAACTGTTTCTACACATACTCCCAGATTCCAGGTTGATGTTATGCACATACCTGTCCATCTCTTTTTGTGCAGACTCTGGCCATGTCTTGACCACATACAGGTAAACCGGGACATATGTAGACTATTGCCCTCTTCAACCTTTAGTGACTTGCAACACTCTTACACAGGATTTTCTAGACAGTTATATTATGTAGCACAGTGTGGGTGATAGTGATCAGTGATACCTTATTATTCAGAGCAACTGCAACACTCACAATGCCATACAATACCAGAGTAAACAGTACCAGTACAGGGTATCAATCTTTTATTTCTGGGCACTGACGGACCTGTGGGAGCAATGTTTGTTAGCACTACCTGAATTTTGCCACACAAAGTACCAGATTTCACATTAGTATTATGCACTTACATGTCACTCTGTTACTGTACACACTCTGGTCACAGCTTGACAACATGGGGGTGTAGATGGGACACACTTGGCATAATACTCTCATAACATTTTGGGGAGTTGCTAGTGTGACAGGTTTTTTTTTATAGATGTGTGACAATCAGTTGTATTTCCTGTCTGCTGCCTAAACATCTGGGATCACCCCACTGATTTCCCAGGGGGACAGGGTGACAGGCAGCAGATATGGGCCAATATACTGGACATTCTGGACATATCTGTGCAGTTGTGGAGTATGATTCTGTATGCAGCCTACTTCCACTACCAGGTTTCAGACCATGGCTGTGTCTGCTAACACATAAAACACTGTCTATCACAGCTATGTGTGCTATATGGATATTGATGTATATTTCTTATCTGATTTCTGTGTATAATTCTTCTGTAGTTTTTACATTCTGACCTTGTATTACATCACTCTTATACAGGATTTCCTAGACAGTTATATTATGTAGCAGAGTGTTGGTGACAGTGATGAGTAATACATTATTATTCAGAGCAACTGCAACACTAACAATGCCATACAATACCAAAGTAAACAGCAGCAGTACAAGGTATCACTCTTTTATTTCTGGGCACAGTGTTCATATCTGACAGACCTGGGGGAGCAATGTTTGTTAGCACTACCTGACTGATGCCACACAAAGTTCCAGTTTTACATTAGTATTATGTACTTACGTCTCACTCTGTTACTGTACACACTCTGGCCACAGCTTGACAACATGGGGGTGTAGATGGGACATACTTGGCTTATTATTCTCTTAACAGTTTGGGGAGTTGCTAGAGTGACAGGTCTGTTCTTATAGATCTGTGACAATCAGTTGTATTTTTTGTTTGCAGCCTATACATCTGGGATCCTCCCACTGATTTCCCAGGGGGACACAGTGACAGGCTGCAGATGTGGGCCAATTTACAGTACATTCTGGACATATCTGAACAGTTGTGGGGTATGATTCTGTATGCAGACTACTACCACTCCCAGACTTTGAACCATGGCTGTCTGTGCTAAAAATACACACGTGTCAGTTGTGTGTGCTATTTGGATTCTGTCATCCGTCTTTTCACTGTTTTCTTTTCTATGTCTCCCCCAGTTGTACTAGCTGACCTGTGGGGATTACACCAGTCATTTACAGGCATTCCTACACCTTTTTAATTTATGTTGTACAGTGTGGGTAACAGTGCTTCATACAACAGTACTATTAAGAGATTACAAATCTACATTACCATATGATACCAGAGTAAACACATGCAGTACAGCAGTTAGACCTTCATTGTCAGGCTATTATGCCTTTATTTACATACAACCTATATAAGACACATCTTGCCATATTATCTGGTATATGCAGTACTTGCTTTAAGCAATACAGGTTTTATACAGGCAATTGGCTTACTAATACAGTTAGATTGATTTCCTATGACAGTACATGCAAGAGTATTACTAACCTGCCTCATGTCGCAACCTCTCCAAGCGACAGCCATGGGCCTCCTGGTTCACAGGCCATTCAACTGCCGCTGTGAAGGACATAAGAGGAATATTTAGCCATACCCATCCATAATATACATGACCTGGCAATTATTAAACAGGTAGTGGAGTGATACTTACACACTACTGGGACCTGCCCTGTCCTCCTAGCCTCTTGGATCCACTGATCCAAGAGATCCCCCTTTCACCACTTCAGGTTGGCATAGTGATGCCTGACCTGCTCACCAGTTTGGGGTATGCCAGTGGCACTGGTGAGGTCACGGGCAAGACAGTCCCAGTCTTCCATTTTATATTGGGAACCCTGGTACTGGCCCTGCAGTAGTCTCTGCTCATGGTCTTTGACAAGGAGTGCTGCCATGACTCTGGACTCCTGGTTGCCCCAGCACTGCGCCCAAAAGCACACTCTCTCTTCCATTCCAGACATGGTGCCTGCAAGGGGAAGCTACAACCAGTTATGAGATGTATTCCACCGGTTGGGTTTAAATAGGGTCGATTTCCCACACTTTGCTATGATTGGACAGTTTTGAAAAGGCTAAGCTATGGGCAAACCTGCTTACCTAAGGTTGACATTGTTTAAAGGGGTATACCACTGTGCAAATTGAGTTAGCTGGCCTACACATTGCTTACACCTACTAAGCTGGCCTGTGCAATGCTTAGCATTGCTTAATATTTACTTTGCATTATATTTGTTTTTTGGCATTGATTTATTATTCATTACATGCTATATATATGTCTACACAAAAAACAAGGAAGGACCACCAAGCTGCTGAACACTGACTTATTTTATTCATGAACAAAACAGGATAAGCGCTTTCACGTGTATAAACACGCTTCTTCAGATCTCAAATACCAGCTCAGTTCATCATCTTAAATAGTGCAGATCCTGCAACTAATTAGTCAATTAAAATCACCTAAATCAATTTAAACTAAAATAATCAATTATACAAAACAATTACAACTACAGTTCATAGTCTATTAAAATCACATATACACCAAAAACATTCAAAATACATAGCAACAAAACTACCATGAGTTGTACAATAAAATCATGCATTTTAGCACAACTTGTTATTTGCTTATTTCAAAGGTCGCACCTCCAATGCTGGTCGTATGCTTACGTAATTATTCAAACCAGGATGAACGTGTGCTCGTAACTTAAAGATCCACTTTAGTTCTACTAACTCAAGGTGGTTGTCCTGATTCCCCCCTCTTTTGTTCATGACAACAGTTTGCAAAACTATAAAATTAAAACTATGTGTATTAAACTGTGCAACATGTTTAGCTAATGCATTCTGTTCTGTTTGTTCAAATTTCTGATTTCATAAAGATGATTATATACTCTATCCCTTAACCTCCTTGTAGTCTTGCCAACGTAGAAACAGTCACAACAATTGCACCTTGCAAGATATACTAAATTAGTACTATTGCAAGTAGCACTAAACCTAGGAGTAAATACAAAATCTAAAGTTGGATGGCAAAATATCTGTGTAGTGGATATCGCTTGGCACATATTGCAGTGCCCACAGGGGAATGTACCAGTTCTTGAACCCCCAGTGATATCACATGGAATGGCCCTGACACTTCTAATTTCACCTTTACATAGAAGCCGCTTTAAATTTTTATTATTCTTATATACAAAACATGGTGCTTTTCCAACTATGAACTGTAGTTGTAATTGTTTTGTATAATTGATTATTTTAGTTTAAATTGATTTAGGTGATTTTAATTGACTAATTAGTTGCAGGATCTGCACTATTTAAGATGATGAACTGAGCTGGTATTTGAGATCTGAAGAAGCCTGTTTATACACGTGAAAGCGCTTATCCTGTTTTGTTCGTGAATAAAATAAGTCAGTCTTCAGCAGCTTGGTGGTCCTTCCTTGTTTTTTGTGTGGATTATATTTTGTTTTCTGGGTTTGGACCTTTGGGCAGCAGCGCACAACGTTGGTGTATATATATATATATATATATATATATATATATATATATATGTCTGGTATCCATGATTCATGTGTACATTCACTGTATGGGGTCCTTGTGTTTAATAGGGGACTTCAACACTCTATTACAATTACACCTCACATCTGGGCTTACTTCAGTTCTCCAGTTCACATATTTATGTTAAGTAGAAGGTTATAGAACATATAACTGTATACAGATTCCTTTCACATGTTCAGTTTGATTTTACTATAGTGAGGATTTGTTTGGTTATACCTCACTCTTATGTACTGCTGTGATGGCTTAGTGGTTAACTACTGTGACTATGGTTCAAGACCTGCAAAGGCTATTCATTTTGTTGCTGGGCAAAGCAGCAGCTGTTGGATATAGAGTGATTAAGGCACTTTTAAGCAATTGTAAGCAGGTTTGCATGGATTTGCATGATGGTAAGCAAGGCTAGCTTCCAGTTAAATATGCTTACAGAGAGTTAGCTTCAATATTGCTTAACCTGTGTGCGCATTGCTTACCCCCATGCAAACAGGCTTAAACCCACTTATTAGTGCTTACATATGCTTACTCCCGCTTACTACTGCTTTATAGTGCTTACACTTGCTTACTAGTGCTTACTCCAGCTTACCACTGTACTAATTTAGACAGCAATGTCTAATGGTTCTTGGGAAGGTGGGGGAATTGGATGCTGTATGGAGTTACATTCATTACACATTTTACATTCCATTTGTATCCCTGATTCCTGTGTACATATACTGTATGGGGCACATGTATTATCTGTGGACTTTGCAATGTTATGACACTGACGCCTCATTTAATGCAGTACTCCTGTTCACAAATATATGTTATTTAGTAGGTTATGCAACTAAAAATATTAGTCATAAAGTGATCTGACATGGAAAATGGAATGTACTGCAGTGGGCCTCGAACCGGGAATGACTGCTCGTAAGGTGAATGCTCTGCCCACTACACTATTGCTGTACTGCTTCATTTGCATATATCTTCCTTTTTATCCTCTTCTGCCATTTAAGCTGCATTAACTGTAGCTAAGCAATGGGCAAACCCATGCACCTATGGTTAAATTTAATCTGTTTCATAAAAAAAATCTTTATATTTGTTGTTTTAACTATTGCTCTTGTACACATGGAGGGATGTTGCTGGGGGTATGCGTACACCTATGAGTGGCCTCGCTCATTCTTTTATGGCTTGTCTGCTGTTCTTCATTGCAGGGATGTATATATTCTGAGATCTCTGCTCTCAGACATGCCACCTGCACTCTTACATGCTCCATGTAAGATTAGGAGCTCAGGCAGCGTGCCTTCATTAATATGCATGGTGCGCTGCCGTCTTGCTCCTAAACGGCCGCTTCCATGCAGGACTAAGCTAGTCCTGCATAGAAGGATAGTGAATCTGGGGGTACATTTCATCCACTTTCACTGCCTTAATGTAGTGTGACTGTATAGTTATCATATCAACCCCATCTACTGTAATAGATTCAATCCCACAATCTGCTTCTGACATTAGCTTCTCAGAGGAAAGGTGGATGATGAAGTCTATTAAACAATGCTGTCTTAAATGCTAAAAAGCTGCATTAAAGGTTGGAAAGACTCACAGCATAAAGAGAGAACACTGACCTTTAATTTTTCAACAGGTATCCATCTAGCCATTTCAATGCCAACTTCATCCATGTGATGGTCATAGGGAAACAAAGCCCTTTCCAAGAAGTCATAAAAGTATAGCAGAAATGAGTCTAGGGCACACACACTCACACACACACACACACACACACACACACACACACACACACACACACACACACACACACACACACACACACACACACACACACACACACACACACACAAGAATACATAGATTCAAATGCACACTGTACAGACACAAATGGATAATCTAAACATCTGCAATATACCTAGTCTCATGTCTTTGTGATGTGGAAGAAAACTGGACAACATGAACTGAACTGGGGAAACAAGCAGTATGAGGTAGCAATACGGACCTTTATAGTCTCACCACCAGGTTGTAAACTAATTTAATATTAATATAAAATGCACTTAACTTAAGCAAATATGTGTAATTCATAAGATGAGCATGAATGCAACACATTTTGAAGAAATATTATTTTCCAACAAAAGTATATGTTCTGGGTATGGCCATAGCTGGCAAATTGTACAGTGCTCACAACAAATGTTCTTCATGTTCACCTCCAATAGCAGACGGATGATTCATATAGCAGTTGTATTACTGTTATTTAAAAGAAATTCTTTTGATCATAAAAAGAAGGTAAATATTTGCACAGGGCTGGCACATACACTTTAAGAATTAAAAGTAAGAAACTGTGTAGTTTTCTCTTCTTGGTAGTGAAATCTGCTTCCATTGTGAAACATTAATATCACTTTTATATAAAAATTATGTAGACCTAAATAAATGCTAAAGCAAAGATGCAAGAGGAGAAACTCCTACATAAAGAAATGGAACAGTTTAAACTATTTCCTTGAGAAAATTAAGTTATGGGAAGATAAATCAGAAGCATTAACAAATAGGTGGGTGTAAAGCAGGAAGAAAATGATTCATGGTTTTCATCACACAGAAATAATTATGGGTCAGGAAAGGTTAAACTTTAAATGATGCATTATTCTGTCAGATGCTAACATGCCTGTGCATACTGCTCTATGAGGTGTGTATGGATGATGTGTATATGGAGAGAATCTTTGAACAATGACTAGATTATGATTAGAGAAAAAGTGCCTTTGACTATAACTGAATAAATAGAAAAGGAAGAATATACATATGAATTTTATTCAAATCTCAGTAAATGCTAATTTGAAGAGTAATTATGCATTTCTGCTTTCATAGTTATAATATTTAGCCATTAGCACCTTTAAATGTATACTGTGCAAAATTATACTGAACAAAGACCATGATAACTTAAGCTAATCATTATAAAATTAACTGTATGAGTCATACCTTGGCAAGGCTGTAATCTTCATTATTTATACTTAAAAGATACCTATTAGACCATTCACTGAAGCAGAACCATATAACATAAACATCTACTATAAGTAGAATGCTCAAAAGTATTTCAGCAACATTCTGATACCTGATTTTTTCCTTTGTTTTCTTTTTGAAATTAACCATTTTTACATATTTTTATACTTTTTTCTTAGATGTCATTGTAGGATGATAAAAGGTAT